>NW_026917576.1:0-87000 GCF_035046485.1 Aedes albopictus
CATAAACTTTCTCTCGGGCAGTTTTTGCCAAATGACCTTTTTCTGGTTGGTGACTCTTATACTAGAAAAAAATAAATATTCGAATAAAAATTCTAGAACATAAAATTCAAACGCTCCCCTTATTTTGATGCCCTTGATAGTTGACTTGGGGTCTAAACTAAAGATTAAGGCCGGTGACATAAACTTTCTCTCGGGCAGTTTTTGCCAAACCACCTTTTTCTGGTTGGTGACTCTTATATTAGAAAAAATCAATTATCCGAACAAAAATTCTATAACATAAAATTCGAACGCTCCCCCCATTTTGATGCCCTTGATAGTTGACTTGGGGTCCAAACTAAAGATTAAGGCCGGGGACATAAACTTTCTCTCGGGCAGTTTTTGCCAAATGACCTGTTTCTGGTTGGTGACTCTTATACTAGAAAAAATTAAATATTCGAATAAAAATTCTAGAACATAAATTTCGAACGCTCCCCTTATTTTGATGCCCTAGATAGTTGACTTGGGGCCCAAACTAAAGATTAAGGCCGGGGACATAAACTTTCTCTCGGGCAGTTTTTGCCAAACCACCTTTTTCTGGTTGGTGACTCTTATACTAGAAAAAATCAATTATTCGAATAAAAATTCTAGAACATAAAATTCAAACGCTCCCCTTATTTTGATGCCCTTGATAGTTGACTTGGGGTCTAAACTAAAGATTAAGGCCGGGGACATAAACTTTCTCTCGGGCAGTTTTTGCCAAACCACCTTTTTCTGGTTGGTGACTCTTATATTAGAAAAAATCAATTATCCGAACAAAAATTCTATAACATAAAATTCGAACGCTCCCCCCATTTTGATGCCCTTGATAGTTGACTTGGGGTCCAAACTAAAGATTAAGGCCGGGGACATAAACTTTCTCTCGGGCAGTTTTTGCCAAACAACCTTTTTCTGGTTGGTGACTCTTATACTAGAAAACATTAAATATTCGAATAAAAATTCTAGAACATAAATTTCGAACGCTCCCCTTATTTTGATGCCCTTGATAGTTGACTTGGGGTCTAAACTAAAGATTAAGGCCGGGGACATAAACTTTCTCTCGGGCAGTTTTTGCCAAATGACCTGTTTCTGGTTGGTGACTCTTATACTAGAAAAAATTAAATATTCGAATAAAAATTCTAGAACATAAATTTCGAACGCTCCCCTTATTTTGATGCCCAATAGTTGACTTGGGGTCCAAACTAAAGATTAAGGCCGGGGACATAAACTTTCTCTCGGGCAGTTTTTGCCAAACCACCTTTTTCTGGTTGGTGACTCTTATATTAGAAAAAATCAATTATCCGAACAAAAATTCTATAACATAAAATTCGAACGCTCCCCCCATTTTGATGCCCTTGATAGTTGACTTGGGGTCCAAACTAAAGATTAAGGCCGGGGACATAAACTTTCTCTCGGGCAGTTTTTGCCAAATGACCTGTTTCTGGTTGGTGACTCTTATACTAGAAAACATTAAATATTCGAATAAAAATTCTAGAACATAAATTTCGAACGCTCCCCTTATTTTGATGCCCTTGATAGTTGACTTGGGGTCTAAACTAAAGATTAAGGCCGGGGACATAAACTTTCTCTCGGGCAGTTTTTGCCAAATGACCTGTTTCTGGTTGGTGACTCTTATACTAGAAAAAATTAAATATTCGAATAAAAATTCTAGAACATAAATTTCGAACGCTCCCCTTATTTTGATGCCCTAGATAGTTGACTTGGGGTCCAAACTAAAGATTAAGGCCGGGGACATAAACTTTCTCTCGGGCAGTTTTTGCCAAATGACCTGTTTCTGGTTGGTGACTCTTATACTAGAAAAAATTAAATATTCGAATAAAAATTCTAGAACATAAAATTCGAACGCTCCCCTTATTTTGATGCCCTTGATAGTTGACTTGGGGTCTAAACTAAAGATTAAGGCCGGTGACATAAACTTTCTCTCGGGCAGTTTTTGCCAAACCACCTTTTTCTGGTTGGTGACTCTTATATTAGAAAAAATCAATTATTCGAACAAAAATTCTATAACATAAAATTCGAACGCTCCCCTCATTTTGATGCCCTTGATAGTTGACTTGGGGTCCAAACTAAAGATTAAGACCGGGGACATAAACTTTCTCTCGGGCAGTTTTTGCCAAATGACCTGTTTCTGATTGGTGACTCTTATACTAGAAAAAATTAAATATTCGAATAAAAATTCTAGAACATAAATTTCGAACGCTCCCCTTATTTTGATGCCCTTGATAGTTGACTTGGGGTCCAAACTAAAGATTAAGGCCGAGGACATAAACTTTCTCTCGGGCAGTTTTTGCCAAATGACCTGTTTCTGGTTGGTGACTCTTATACTAGAAAACATTGAATATTCGAATAAAAATTCTAGAACATAAAATTCGAACGCTCCCCTTATTTTGATGCCCTAGATAGTTGACTTGGGGTCTAAACTAAAGATTAAGGCCGGGGACATAAACTTTCTCTCGGGCAGTTTTTGCCAAACCACCTTTTTCTGGTTGGTGACTCTTATACTAGAAAACATTAAATATACGAATAAAAATTCTAGAACATAAAATTCGAACGCTCCCCTTATTTTGATGCCCTTGATAGTTGACTTGGGGTCTAAACTAAAGATTAAGGCCGGGGACATAAACTTTCTCTCGGGCAGTTTTTGCCAAATGACCTGTTTCTGGTTGGTGACTCTTATACTAGAAAAAATTAAATATTCGAATAAAAATTCTAGAACATAAAATTCGAACGCTCCCCTTATTTTGATGCCCTTGATAGTTGACTTGGGGTCTGAACTAAAGATTAAGGCCGGGGACATAAACTTTCTCTCGGGCAGTTTTTGCCAAACCACCTTTTTCTGGTTGGTGACTCTTATACTAGAAAAAATCAATTATTGGAACAAAAATTCTATAACATGAAATTCGAACGCTCCCCTCATTTTGATGCCCTTGGTAGTTGACTTGGGGTCCAAACTAAAGATTAAGGCCGGGGACATAAACTTTCTCTCGGGCAGTTTTTGATAAACAACCATTTTCTGGTTGGTGACTCTTATACTAGAAAAAATTAAATATTCGAATAAAAATTCTAGAACATAAATTTCGGACGCTCCCCTTATTTTGATGCCCTTGATAGTTGACTTGGGGTCCAAACTAAAGATTAAGGTCGGGGACATAAACTTTCTCTCGGGCAGTTTTTGCCAAACCACGTTTTTCTGGTTGGTGACTCTTATACTAGAAAAAATTAAATATTCGAATAAAAATTCTAGAACATAAAATTCAAACGCTCCCCTTATTTTGATGCCCTTGATAGTTGACTTGGGGTCCAAACTAAAGATTAAGGTCGGGGACATAAACTTTCTCTCGGGCAGTTTTTGCCAAATGACCTGTTTCTGGTTGGTGACTCTTATACTAGAAAAAATTAAATATTCGAATAAAAATTCTAGAACATAAATTTCGAACGCTCCCCTTATTTTGATGCCCTTGATAGTTGACTTGGGGTCCAAACTAAAGATTAAGGCCGGGGACATAAACTTTCTCTCGGGCAGTTTTTGCCAAACCACCTTTTTCTGGTTGGTGACTCTTATACTAGAAAAAATTAAATATTCGAATAAAAATTCTAGAACATAAATTTCGAACGCTCCCCTTATTTTGATGCCCTTGATAGTTGACTTGGGGTCTAAACTGAAGATTAAGGCCGGGGACATAAACTTTCTCTCGGGCATTTTTTGCCAAATGACCTTTTTCTGGTTGGTGACTCTTATACTAGAAAAAATCAATTATTCGAATAAAAATTCTAGAACATAAAATTCGAACGCTCCCCTTATTTTGATGCCCTTGATAGTTGACTTGGGGTCTAAACTAAAGATTAAGGCCGGGGACATAAACTTTCTCTCGGGCAGTTTTTGCCAAACCACCTTTTTCTGGTTGGTGACTCTTATACTAGAAAAAATTAAATATTCGAATAAAAATTCTAGAACATAAAATTCAAACGCTCCCCTTATTTTGATGCCCTTGATAGTTGACTTGGGGTCCAAACTAAAGATTAAGGCCGGGGACATGAACTTTCTCTCGGGCACTTTTTGCCAAACCACCTTTTTCTGGTTGGTGACTCTTATATTAGAAAAAATCAATTATTCGAACAAAAATTCTATAACATAAAATTCGAACGCTCCCCTCATTTTGATGCCCTTGATAGTTGACTTGGGGTCCAAACTAAAGATTAAGGCCGGGGACGTAAACTTTCTCTCGGGCAGTTTTTGCCAAACAACCTTTTTCTGGTTGATGACTCTTATACTAGAAAACATTAAATATTCGAATAAAAATTCTAGAACATAAAATTCGAACGCTCCCCTTATTTTGATGCCCTTGATAGTTGACTGGGGGTCTAAACTAAAGATTAAGGCCGGGGACATAAACTTTCTCTCGGGCAGTTTTTGCCAAACCACCTTTTTCTGGTTGGTGACTCTTATACTAGAAAACATTAAATATTCGAATAAAAATTCTATAACATAAAATTCGAACACTCCCCTCATTTTGATGCCCTTGATAGTTGACTTGGGGTCCAAACTAAAGATTAAGGTCGGGGACATAAACTTTCTCTCGGGCAGTTTTTGCCAAATGACCTTTTTCTGGTTGGTGACTCTTATACTAGAAAAAAATAAATATTCGAATAAAAATTCTAGAACATAAAATTCAAACGCTCCCCTTATTTTGATGCCCTTGATAGTTGACTTGGGGTCTAAACTAAAGATTAAGGCCGGTGACATAAACTTTCTCTCGGGCAGTTTTTGCCAAACCACCTTTTTCTGGTTGGTGACTCTTATATTAGAAAAAATCAATTACACAGCGTAACAAAAAATAACTTTTGGTCTGTCTCAAGAGCAAACTTATGTGTCTCTGACAGATTTTGGGCCGCTGAATCCGAATCCGGGCTTAGATTTGCTCCAACACGTCACAATTTTGAGCTATACCTCAATTTATAGGGCAAAATATGCGATTTTGGGCTTTTTTGACTGCTAGCCATTAAGCATGGAAATATATTTTTTAATCAATCAAAGGATAAATTGGTCAATTAACATCTAAATTAACGATTCATGCAAAATATTTCGTTTTACCAAATCAAATTTGATAGTTTTAAGCGATTTATGCTAGATACGATATTTCCCATACAAGTCACCCTCCAAAAGTTGCATGCAAGTTTTCATACTAATATTAAATGCCTAAATCTATCAAATTTGATTAGGTGAAACGAAATATTTTGCATGACTCGTTAATTTAGATGTTAATTGACCAATTTATCCTTTGATTGATTAAAAAATATATTTCCATGCTTAATGGCTAGCAGTCAAAAAAGCCCAAAATCGCATATTTTGCCTTAAAAATTGAGGTATAGCTCAAAATTGTGACGTGTTGGAGCAAATCTGAGCCCGGATTCGGATTCAGCGGCCCAAAATCCTTCAGAGACACATAAGTTTGCTCTTGAGACAAAAAAATGTTGCGCTGTGTTATTCGAACAAAAATTCTATAACATAAAATTCGAACGCTCCCCTCATTTTGATGCCCTTGATAGTTGACTTGGGGTCTAAACTAAAGATTAAGGCCGGGGACATAAACTTTCTCTCGGGCAGTTTTTGCCAAATGACCTGTTTCTGATTGGTGACTCTTATACTAGAAAAAATTAAATATTCGAATAAAAATTCTAGAACATAAATTTCGAACGCTCCCCTTATTTTGATGCCCTTGATAGTTGACTTGGGGTCTAAACTAAAGATTAAGGCCGGGGACATAAACTTTCTCTCGGGCAGTTTTTGCCAAATGACCTGTTTCTGGTTGGTGACTCTTATACTAGAAAAAAATAAATATTCGAATAAAAATTCTATAACATAAATTTCGAACGCTCCCCTTATTTTGATGCCCTTGATAGTTGACTTGGGGTCTAAACTAAAGATTAAGGCCGGGGACATAAACTTTCTCTCGGGCAGTTTTTGCCAAATGACCTGTTTCTGGTTGGTGACTCTTATACTAGAAAAAATTAAATATTCGAATAAAAATTCTAAAACATAAATTTCAAACGCTCCCCTTATTTTGATGCCCTTGATAGTTGACTTGGGGTCTAAACTAAAGATTAAGGCCGGGGACATAAACTTTCTCTCGGGCAGTTTTTGCCAAACCACCTTTTTCTAGTTGGTGACTCTTATACTAGAAAAAAATTAAATATTCGAATAAAAATTCTAGAACATAAATTTCAAACGCTCCCTTTATTTTGATGCCCTTGATAGTTGACTTGGGGTCTAAACTAAAGATTAAGGCCGGGGACATAAACTTTCTCTCGGGCAGTTTTTGCCAAACCACCTTTTTCTGGTTGGTGACTCTTATACTGGAAAAAATTAAATATTCGAATAAAAATTCTAGAACATAAAATTCAAACGCTCCCCTTATTTTGATGCCCTTGATAGTTGACTTGGGGTCTAAACTAAAGATTAAGGCCGGGGACATAAACTTTCTCTCGGGCAGTTTTTGCCAAACAACCTTTTTCTGGTTGGTGACTCTTATACTAGAAAACATTAAATATTCGAATAAAAATTCTAGAACATAAATTTCGAACGCTCCCCTTATTTTGATGCCCTTGATAGTTGACTTGGGGTCTAAACTAAAGATTAAGGCCGGGGACATAAACTTTCTCTCGGGCAGTTTTTGCCAAACCACCTTTTTTCTGGTTGGTGACTCTTATATTAGAAAAAATCAATTATCCGAACAAAAATTCTATAACATAAAATTCGAACGCTCCCCCCATTTTGATGCCCTTGATAGTTGACTTGGGGTCCAAACTAAAGATTAAGGCCGGGGACATAAACTTTCTCTCGGGCAGTTTTTGCCAAACAACCTTTTTCTGGTTGGTGACTCTTATACTAGAAAACATTAAATATTCGAATAAAAATTCTAGAACATAAATTTCGAACGCTCCCCTTATTTTGATGCCCTTGATAGTTGACTTGGGGTCTAAACTAAAGATTAAGGCCGGGGACATAAACTTTCTCTCGGGCAGTTTTTGCCAAATGACCTGTTTCTGGTTGGTGACTCTTATACTAGAAAAAATTAAATATTCGAATAAAAATTCTAGAACATAAATTTCGAACGCTCCCCTTATTTTGATGCCCGATAGTTGACTTGGGGTCCAAACTAAAGATTAAGGCCGGGGACATAAACTTTCTCTCGGGCAGTTTTTGCCAAACCACCTTTTTCTGGTTGGTGACTCTTATATTAGAAAAAATCAATTATCCGAACAAAAATTCTATAACATAAAATTCGAACGCTCCCCCCATTTTGATGCCCTTGATAGTTGACTTGGGGTCCAAACTAAAGATTAAGGCCGGGGACATAAACTTTCTCTCGGGCAGTTTTTGCCAAATGACCTGTTTCTGGTTGGTGACTCTTATACTAGAAAACATTAAATATTCGAATAAAAATTCTAGAACATAAATTTCGAACGCTCCCCTTATTTTGATGCCCTTGATAGTTGACTTGGGGTCTAAACTAAAGATTAAGGCCGGGGACATAAACTTTCTCTCGGGCAGTTTTTGCCAAATGACCTGTTTCTGGTTGGTGACTCTTATACTAGAAAACATTAAATATTCGAATAAAAATTCTAGAACATAAATTTCGAACGCTCCCCTTATTTTGATGCCCTAGATAGTTGACTTGGGGTCCAAACTAAAGATTAAGGCCGGGGACATAAACTTTCTCTCGGGCAGTTTTTGCCAAATGACCTGTTTCTGGTTGGTGACTCTTATACTAGAAAAAATTAAATATTCGAATAAAAATTCTAGAACATAAAATTCGAACGCTCCCCTTATTTTGATGCCCTTGATAGTTGACTTGGGGTCTAAACTAAAGATTAAGGCCGGTGACATAAACTTTCTCTCGGGCAGTTTTTGCCAAACCACCTTTTTCTGGTTGGTGACTCTTATATTAGAAAAAATCAATTATTCGAACAAAAATTCTATAACATAAAATTCGAACGCTCCCCTCATTTTGATGCCCTTGATAGTTGACTTGGGGTCCAAACTAAAGATTAAGGCCGGGGACATAAACTTTCTCTCGGGCAGTTTTTGCCAAATGACCTGTTTCTGATTGGTGACTCTTATACTAGAAAAAATTAAATATTCGAATAAAAATTCTAGAACATAAATTTCGAACGCTCCCCTTATTTTGATGCCCTTGATAGTTGACTTGGGGTCCAAACTAAAGATTAAGGCCGGGGACATAAACTTTCTCTCGGGCATTTTTTGCCAAATGACCTTTTTCTGGTTGGTGACTCTTATACTAGAAAAAATCAATTATTCGAATAAAAATTCTAGAACATAAAATTCGAACGCTCCCCTTATTTTGATGCCCTTGATAGTTGACTTGGGGTCTAAACTAAAGATTAAGGCCGGGGACATAAACTTTCTCTCGGGCAGTTTTTGCCAAACCACCTTTTTCTGGTTGGTGACTCTTATACTAGAAAAAATTAAATATTCGAATAAAAATTCTAGAACATAAAATTCAAACGCTCCCCTTATTTTGATGCCCTTGATAGTTGACTTGGGGTCCAAACTAAAGATTAAGGCCGGGGACATGAACTTTCTCTCGGGCACTTTTTGCCAAACCACCTTTTTCTGGTTGGTGACTCTTATATTAGAAAAAATCAATTATTCGAACAAAAATTCTATAACATAAAATTCGAACGCTCCCCTCATTTTGATGCCCTTGATAGTTGACTTGGGGTCCAAACTAAAGATTAAGGCCGGGGACGTAAACTTTCTCTCGGGCAGTTTTTGCCAAACAACCTTTTTCTGGTTGATGACTCTTATACTAGAAAACATTAAATATTCGAATAAAAATTCTAGAACATAAAATTCGAACGCTCCCCTTATTTTGATGCCCTTGATAGTTGACTGGGGGTCTAAACTAAAGATTAAGGCCGGGGACATAAACTTTCTCTCGGGTAGTTTTTGCCAAACCACCTTTTTCTGGTTGGTGACTCTTATACTAGAAAACATTAAATATTCGAATAAAAATTCTATAACATAAAATTCGAACACTCCCCTCATTTTGATGCCCTTGATAGTTGACTTGGGGTCCAAACTAAAGATTAAGGTCGGGGACATAAACTTTCTCTCGGGCAGTTTTTGCCAAATGACCTTTTTCTGGTTGGTGACTCTTATACTAGAAAAAAATAAATATTCGAATAAAAATTCTAGAACATAAAATTCAAACGCTCCCCTTATTTTGATGCCCTTGATAGTTGACTTGGGGTCCAAACTAAAGATTAAGGCCGGGGACATAAACTTTCTCTCGGGCAGTTTTTGCCAAATGACCTGTTTCTGGTTGGTGACTCTTATACTAGAAAAAATTAAATATTCGAATAAAAATTCTAGAACATAAATTTCGAACGCTCCCCTTATTTTGATGCCCTTGATAGTTGACTTGGGGTCCAAACTAAAGATTAAGGCCGAGGACATAAACTTTCTCTCGGGCAGTTTTTGCCAAATGACCTGTTTCTGGTTGGTGACTCTTATACTAGAAAACATTGAATATTCGAATAAAAATTCTAGAACATAAAATTCGAACGCTCCCCTTATTTTGATGCCCTAGATAGTTGACTTGGGGTCTAAACTAAAGATTAAGGCCGGGGACATAAACTTTCTCTCGGGCAGTTTTTGCCAAACCACCTTTTTCTGGTTGGTGACTCTTATACTAGAAAACATTAAATATACGAATAAAAATTCTAGAACATAAAATTCGAACGCTCCCCTTATTTTGATGCCCTTGATAGTTGACTTGGGGTCTAAACTAAAGATTAAGGCCGGGGACATAAACTTTCTCTCGGGCAGTTTTTGCCAAATGACCTGTTTCTGGTTGGTGACTCTTATACTAGAAAAAATTAAATATTCGAATAAAAATTCTAGAACATAAAATTCGAACGCTCCCCTTATTTTGATGCCCTTGATAGTTGACTTGGGGTCTGAACTAAAAATTAAGGCCGGGGACATAAACTTTCTCTCGGGCAGTTTTTGCCAAACCACCTTTTTCTGGTTGGTGACTCTTATACTAGAAAAAATCAATTATTGGAACAAAAATTCTATAACATGAAATTCGAACGCTCCCCTCATTTTGATGCCCTTGGTAGTTGACTTGGGGTCCAAACTAAAGATTAAGGCCGGGGACATAAACTTTCTCTCGGGCAGTTTTTGATAAACAACCATTTTCTGGTTGGTGACTCTTATACTAGAAAAAATTAAATATTCGAATAAAAATTCTAGAACATAAATTTCGGACGCTCCCCTTATTTTAATGCCCTTGATAGTTGACTTGGGGTCCAAACTAAAGATTAAGGTCGGGGACATAAACTTTCTCTCGGGCAGTTTTTGCCAAACCACGTTTTTCTGGTTGGTGACTCTTATACTAGAAAAAATTAAATATTCGAATAAAAATTCTAGAACATAAAATTCAAACGCTCCCCTTATTTTGATGCCCTTGATAGTTGACTTGGGGTCCAAACTAAAGATTAAGGTCGGGGACATAAACTTTCTCTCGGGCAGTTTTTGCCAAATGACCTGTTTCTGGTTGGTGACTCTTATACTAGAAAAAATTAAATATTCGAATAAAAATTCTAGAACATAAATTTCGAACGCTCCCCTTATTTTGATGCCCTTGATAGTTGACTTGGGGTCCAAACTAAAGATTAAGGCCGGGGACATAAACTTTCTCTCGGGCAGTTTTTGCCAAACCACCTTTTTCTGGTTGGTGACTCTTATACTAGAAAAAATTAAATATTCGAATAAAAATTCTAGAACATAAATTTCGAACGCTCCCCTTATTTTGATGCCCTTGATAGTTGACTTGGGGTCTAAACTGAAGATTAAGGCCGGGGACATAAACTTTCTCTCGGGCATTTTTTGCCAAATGACCTTTTTCTGGTTGGTGACTCTTATACTAGAAAAAATCAATTATTCGAATAAAAATTCTAGAACATAAAATTCGAACGCTCCCCTTATTTTGATGCCCTTGATAGTTGACTTGGGGTCTAAACTAAAGATTAAGGCCGGGGACATAAACTTTCTCTCGGGCAGTTTTTGCCAAACCACCTTTTTCTGGTTGGTGACTCTTATACTAGAAAAAATTAAATATTCGAATAAAAATTCTAGAACATAAATTTCGAACGCTCCCCTTATTTTGATGCCCTTGATAGTTGACTTGGGGTCTAAACTGAAGATTAAGGCCGGGGACATAAACTTTCTCTCGGGCATTTTTTGCCAAATGACCTTTTTCTGGTTGGTGACTCTTATACTAGAAAAAATCAATTATTCGAATAAAAATTCTAGAACATAAAATTCGAACGCTCCCCTTATTTTGATGCCCTTGATAGTTGACTTGGGGTCTAAACTAAAGATTAAGGCCGGGGACATAAACTTTCTCTCGGGCAGTTTTTGCCAAACCACCTTTTTCTGGTTGGTGACTCTTATACTAGAAAAAATTAAATATTCGAATAAAAATTCTAGAACATAAAATTCAAACGCTCCCCTTATTTTGATGCCCTTGATAGTTGACTTGGGGTCCAAACTAAAGATTAAGGCCGGGGACATGAACTTTCTCTCGGGCACTTTTTGCCAAACCACCTTTTTCTGGTTGGTGACTCTTATATTAGAAAAAATCAATTATTCGAACAAAAATTCTATAACATAAAATTCGAACGCTCCCCTCATTTTGATGCCCTTGATAGTTGACTTGGGGTCCAAACTAAAGATTAAGGCCGGGGACGTAAACTTTCTCTCGGGCAGTTTTTGCCAAACAACCTTTTTCTGGTTGATGACTCTTATACTAGAAAACATTAAATATTCGAATAAAAATTCTAGAACATAAAATTCGAACGCTCCCCTTATTTTGATGCCCTTGATAGTTGACTGGGGGTCTAAACTAAAGATTAAGGCCGGGGACATAAACTTTCTCTCGGGCAGTTTTTGCCAAACCACCTTTTTCTGGTTGGTGACTCTTATACTAGAAAACATTAAATATTCGAATAAAAATTCTATAACATAAAATTCGAACACTCCCCTCATTTTGATGCCCTTGATAGTTGACTTGGGGTCCAAACTAAAGATTAAGGTCGGGGACATAAACTTTCTCTCGGGCAGTTTTTGCCAAATGACCTTTTTCTGGTTGGTGACTCTTATACTAGAAAAAAATAAATATTCGAATAAAAATTCTAGAACATAAAATTCAAACGCTCCCCTTATTTTGATGCCCTTGATAGTTGACTTGGGGTCTAAACTAAAGATTAAGGCCGGTGACATAAACTTTCTCTCGGGCAGTTTTTGCCAAACCACCTTTTTCTGGTTGGTGACTCTTATATTAGAAAAAATCAATTACACAGCGTAACAAAAAATAACTTTTGGTCTGTCTCAAGAGCAAACTTATGTGTCTCTGACAGATTTTGGGCCGCTGAATCCGAATCCGGGCTTAGATTTGCTCCAACACGTCACAATTTTGAGCTATACCTCAATTTATAGGGCAAAATATGCGATTTTGGGCTTTTTTGACTGCTAGCCATTAAGCATGGAAATATATTTTTTAATCAATCAAAGGATAAATTGGTCAATTAACATCTAAATTAACGATTCATGCAAAATATTTCGTTTTACCAAATCAAATTTGATAGTTTTAAGCGATTTATGCTAGATACGATATTTCCCATACAAGTCACCCTCCAAAAGTTGCATGCAAGTTTTCATACTAATATTAAATGCCTAAATCTATCAAATTTGATTAGGTGAAACGAAATATTTTGCATGACTCGTTAATTTAGATGTTAATTGACCAATTTATCCTTTGATTGATTAAAAAATATATTTCCATGCTTAATGGCTAGCAGTCAAAAAAGCCCAAAATCGCATATTTTGCCTTAAAAATTGAGGTATAGCTCAAAATTGTGACGTGTTGGAGCAAATCTGAGCCCGGATTCGGATTCAGCGGCCCAAAATCCTTCAGAGACACATAAGTTTGCTCTTGAGACAAAAAAATGTTGCGCTGTGTTATTCGAACAAAAATTCTATAACATAAAATTCGAACGCTCCCCTCATTTTGATGCCCTTGATAGTTGACTTGGGGTCTAAACTAAAGATTAAGGCCGGGGACATAAACTTTCTCTCGGGCAGTTTTTGCCAAATGACCTGTTTCTGGTTGGTGACTCTTATACTAGAAAAAAATAAATATTCGAATAAAAATTCTATAACATAAATTTCGAACGCTCCCCTTATTTTGATGCCCTTGATAGTTGACTTGGGGTCTAAACTAAAGATTAAGGCCGGGGACATAAACTTTCTCTCGGGCAGTTTTTGCCAAATGACCTGTTTCTGGTTGGTGACTCTTATACTAGAAAAAATTAAATATTCGAATAAAAATTCTAAAACATAAATTTCAAACGCTCCCCTTATTTTGATGCCCTTGATAGTTGACTTGGGGTCTAAACTAAAGATTAAGGCCGGGGACATAAACTTTCTCTCGGGCAGTTTTTGCCAAACCACCTTTTTCTAGTTGGTGACTCTTATACTAGAAAAAAATTAAATATTCGAATAAAAATTCTAGAACATAAATTTCAAACGCTCCCTTTATTTTGATGCCCTTTATAGTTGACTTGGGGTCTAAACTAAAGATTAAGGCCGGGGACATAAACTTTCTCTCGGGCAGTTTTTGCCAAACCACCTTTTTCTGGTTGGTGACTCTTATACTGGAAAAAATTAAATATTCGAATAAAAATTCTAGAACATAAAATTCAAACGCTCCCCTTATTTTGATGCCCTTGATAGTTGACTTGGGGTCTAAACTAAAGATTAAGGCCGGGGACATAAACTTTCTCTCGGGCAGTTTTTGCCAAACAACCTTTTTCTGGTTGGTGACTCTTATACTAGAAAACATTAAATATTCGAATAAAAATTCTAGAACATAAATTTCGAACGCTCCCCTTATTTTGATGCCCTTGATAGTTGACTTGGGGTCTAAACTAAAGATTAAGGCCGGGGACATAAACTTTCTCTCGGGCAGTTTTTGCCAAACCACCTTTTTTCTGGTTGGTGACTCTTATATTAGAAAAAATCAATTATCCGAACAAAAATTCTATAACATAAAATTCGAACGCTCCCCCCATTTTGATGCCCTTGATAGTTGACTTGGGGTCCAAACTAAAGATTAAGGCCGGGGACATAAACTTTCTCTCGGGCAGTTTTTGCCAAACAACCTTTTTCTGGTTGGTGACTCTTATACTAGAAAACATTAAATATTCGAATAAAAATTCTAGAACATAAATTTCGAACGCTCCCCTTATTTTGATGCCCTTGATAGTTGACTTGGGGTCTAAACTAAAGATTAAGGCCGGGGACATAAACTTTCTCTCGGGCAGTTTTTGCCAAATGACCTGTTTCTGGTTGGTGACTCTTATACTAGAAAAAATTAAATATTCGAATAAAAATTCTAGAACATAAATTTCGAACGCTCCCCTTATTTTGATGCCCGATAGTTGACTTGGGGTCCAAACTAAAGATTAAGGCCGGGGACATAAACTTTCTCTCGGGCAGTTTTTGCCAAACCACCTTTTTCTGGTTGGTGACTCTTATATTAGAAAAAATCAATTATCCGAACAAAAATTCTATAACATAAAATTCGAACGCTCCCCCCATTTTGATGCCCTTGATAGTTGACTTGGGGTCCAAACTAAAGATTAAGGCCGGGGACATAAACTTTCTCTCGGGCAGTTTTTGCCAAATGACCTGTTTCTGGTTGGTGACTCTTATACTAGAAAACATTAAATATTCGAATAAAAATTCTAGAACATAAATTTCGAACGCTCCCCTTATTTTGATGCCCTTGATAGTTGACTTGGGGTCTAAACTAAAGATTAAGGCCGGGGACATAAACTTTCTCTCGGGCAGTTTTTGCCAAATGACCTGTTTCTGGTTGGTGACTCTTATACTAGAAAACATTAAATATTCGAATAAAAATTCTAGAACATAAATTTCGAACGCTCCCCTTATTTTGATGCCCTAGATAGTTGACTTGGGGTCCAAACTAAAGATTAAGGCCGGGGACATAAACTTTCTCTCGGGCAGTTTTTGCCAAATGACCTGTTTCTGGTTGGTGACTCTTATACTAGAAAAAATTAAATATTCGAATAAAAATTCTAGAACATAAAATTCGAACGCTCCCCTTATTTTGATGCCCTTGATAGTTGACTTGGGGTCTAAACTAAAGATTAAGGCCGGTGACATAAACTTTCTCTCGGGCAGTTTTTGCCAAACCACCTTTTTCTGGTTGGTGACTCTTATATTAGAAAAAATCAATTATTCGAACAAAAATTCTATAACATAAAATTCGAACGCTCCCCTCATTTTGATGCCCTTGATAGTTGACTTGGGGTCCAAACTAAAGATTAAGGCCGGGGACATAAACTTTCTCTCGGGCAGTTTTTGCCAAATGACCTGTTTCTGATTGGTGACTCTTATACTAGAAAAAATTAAATATTCGAATAAAAATTCTAGAACATAAATTTCGAACGCTCCCCTTATTTTGATGCCCTTGATAGTTGACTTGGGGTCCAAACTAAAGATTAAGGCCGGGGACATAAACTTTCTCTCGGGCATTTTTTGCCAAATGACCTTTTTCTGGTTGGTGACTCTTATACTAGAAAAAATCAATTATTCGAATAAAAATTCTAGAACATAAAATTCGAACGCTCCCCTTATTTTGATGCCCTTGATAGTTGACTTGGGGTCTAAACTAAAGATTAAGGCCGGGGACATAAACTTTCTCTCGGGCAGTTTTTGCCAAACCACCTTTTTCTGGTTGGTGACTCTTATACTAGAAAAAATTAAATATTCGAATAAAAATTCTAGAACATAAAATTCAAACGCTCCCCTTATTTTGATGCCCTTGATAGTTGACTTGGGGTCCAAACTAAAGATTAAGGCCGGGGACATGAACTTTCTCTCGGGCACTTTTTGCCAAACCACCTTTTTCTGGTTGGTGACTCTTATATTAGAAAAAATCAATTATTCGAACAAAAATTCTATAACATAAAATTCGAACGCTCCCCTCATTTTGATGCCCTTGATAGTTGACTTGGGGTCCAAACTAAAGATTAAGGCCGGGGACGTAAACTTTCTCTCGGGCAGTTTTTGCCAAACAACCTTTTTCTGGTTGATGACTCTTATACTAGAAAACATTAAATATTCGAATAAAAATTCTAGAACATAAAATTCGAACGCTCCCCTTATTTTGATGCCCTTGATAGTTGACTGGGGGTCTAAACTAAAGATTAAGGCCGGGGACATAAACTTTCTCTCGGGCAGTTTTTGCCAAACCACCTTTTTCTGGTTGGTGACTCTTATACTAGAAAACATTAAATATTCGAATAAAAATTCTATAACATAAAATTCGAACACTCCCCTCATTTTGATGCCCTTGATAGTTGACTTGGGGTCCAAACTAAAGATTAAGGTCGGGGACATAAACTTTCTCTCGGGCAGTTTTTGCCAAATGACCTTTTTCTGGTTGGTGACTCTTATACTAGAAAAAAATAAATATTCGAATAAAAATTCTAGAACATAAAATTCAAACGCTCCCCTTATTTTGATGCCCTTGATAGTTGACTTGGGGTCCAAACTAAAGATTAAGGCCGGGGACATAAACTTTCTCTCGGGCAGTTTTTGCCAAATGACCTGTTTCTGGTTGGTGACTCTTATACTAGAAAAAATTAAATATTCGAATAAAAATTCTAGAACATAAATTTCGAACGCTCCCCTTATTTTGATGCCCTTGATAGTTGACTTGGGGTCCAAACTAAAGATTAAGGCCGAGGACATAAACTTTCTCTCGGGCAGTTTTTGCCAAATGACCTGTTTCTGGTTGGTGACTCTTATACTAGAAAACATTGAATATTCGAATAAAAATTCTAGAACATAAAATTCGAACGCTCCCCTTATTTTGATGCCCTAGATAGTTGACTTGGGGTCTAAACTAAAGATTAAGGCCGGGGACATAAACTTTCTCTCGGGCAGTTTTTGCCAAACCACCTTTTTCTGGTTGGTGACTCTTATACTAGAAAACATTAAATATACGAATAAAAATTCTAGAACATAAAATTCGAACGCTCCCCTTATTTTGATGCCCTTGATAGTTGACTTGGGGTCTAAACTAAAGATTAAGGCCGGGGACATAAACTTTCTCTCGGGCAGTTTTTGCCAAATGACCTGTTTCTGGTTGGTGACTCTTATACTAGAAAAAATTAAATATTCGAATAAAAATTCTAGAACATAAAATTCGAACGCTCCCCTTATTTTGATGCCCTTGATAGTTGACTTGGGGTCTGAACTAAAGATTAAGGCCGGGGACATAAACTTTCTCTCGGGCAGTTTTTGCCAAACCACCTTTTTCTGGTTGGTGACTCTTATACTAGAAAAAATCAATTATTGGAACAAAAATTCTATAACATGAAATTCGAACGCTCCCCTCATTTTGATGCCCTTGGTAGTTGACTTGGGGTCCAAACTAAAGATTAAGGCCGGGGACATAAACTTTCTCTCGGGCAGTTTTTGATAAACAACCATTTTCTGGTTGGTGACTCTTATACTAGAAAAAATTAAATATTCGAATAAAAATTCTAGAACATAAATTTCGGACGCTCCCCTTATTTTAATGCCCTTGATAGTTGACTTGGGGTCCAAACTAAAGATTAAGGTCGGGGACATAAACTTTCTCTCGGGCAGTTTTTGCCAAACCACGTTTTTCTGGTTGGTGACTCTTATACTAGAAAAAATTAAATATTCGAATAAAAATTCTAGAACATAAAATTCAAACGCTCCCCTTATTTTGATGCCCTTGATAGTTGACTTGGGGTCCAAACTAAAGATTAAGGTCGGGGACATAAACTTTCTCTCGGGCAGTTTTTGCCAAATGACCTGTTTCTGGTTGGTGACTCTTATACTAGAAAAAATTAAATATTCGAATAAAAATTCTAGAACATAAATTTCGAACGCTCCCCTTATTTTGATGCCCTTGATAGTTGACTTGGGGTCCAAACTAAAGATTAAGGCCGGGGACATAAACTTTCTCTCGGGCAGTTTTTGCCAAACCACCTTTTTCTGGTTGGTGACTCTTATACTAGAAAAAATTAAATATTCGAATAAAAATTCTAGAACATAAATTTCGAACGCTCCCCTTATTTTGATGCCCTTGATAGTTGACTTGGGGTCTAAACTGAAGATTAAGGCCGGGGACATAAACTTTCTCTCGGGCATTTTTTGCCAAATGACCTTTTTCTGGTTGGTGACTCTTATACTAGAAAAAATCAATTATTCGAATAAAAATTCTAGAACATAAAATTCGAACGCTCCCCTTATTTTGATGCCCTTGATAGTTGACTTGGGGTCTAAACTAAAGATTAAGGCCGGGGACATAAACTTTCTCTCGGGCAGTTTTTGCCAAACCACCTTTTTCTGGTTGGTGACTCTTATACTAGAAAAAATTAAATATTCGAATAAAAATTCTAGAACATAAAATTCAAACGCTCCCCTTATTTTGATGCCCTTGATAGTTGACTTGGGGTCCAAACTAAAGATTAAGGCCGGGGACATGAACTTTCTCTCGGGCACTTTTTGCCAAACCACCTTTTTCTGGTTGGTGACTCTTATATTAGAAAAAATCAATTATTCGAACAAAAATTCTATAACATAAAATTCGAACGCTCCCCTCATTTTGATGCCCTTGATAGTTGACTTGGGGTCCAAACTAAAGATTAAGGCCGGGGACGTAAACTTTCTCTCGGGCAGTTTTTGCCAAACAACCTTTTTCTGGTTGATGACTCTTATACTAGAAAACATTAAATATTCGAATAAAAATTCTAGAACATAAAATTCGAACGCTCCCCTTATTTTGATGCCCTTGATAGTTGACTGGGGGTCTAAACTAAAGATTAAGGCCGGGGACATAAACTTTCTCTCGGGCAGTTTTTGCCAAACCACCTTTTTCTGGTTGGTGACTCTTATACTAGAAAACATTAAATATTCGAATAAAAATTCTATAACATAAAATTCGAACACTCCCCTCATTTTGATGCCCTTGATAGTTGACTTGGGGTCCAAACTAAAGATTAAGGTCGGGGACATAAACTTTCTCTCGGGCAGTTTTTGCCAAATGACCTTTTTCTGGTTGGTGACTCTTATACTAGAAAAAAATAAATATTCGAATAAAAATTCTAGAACATAAAATTCAAACGCTCCCCTTATTTTGATGCCCTTGATAGTTGACTTGGGGTCTAAACTAAAGATTAAGGCCGGTGACATAAACTTTCTCTCGGGCAGTTTTTGCCAAACCACCTTTTTCTGGTTGGTGACTCTTATATTAGAAAAAATCAATTATCCGAACAAAAATTCTATAACATAAAATTCGAACGCTCCCCCCATTTTGATGCCCTTGATAGTTGACTTGGGGTCCAAACTAAAGATTAAGGCCGGGGACATAAACTTTCTCTCGGGCAGTTTTTGCCAAATGACCTGTTTCTGGTTGGTGACTCTTATACTAGAAAAAATTAAATATTCGAATAAAAATTCTAGAACATAAATTTCGAACGCTCCCCTTATTTTGATGCCCTAGATAGTTGACTTGGGGCCCAAACTAAAGATTAAGGCCGGGGACATAAACTTTCTCTCGGGCAGTTTTTGCCAAATGACCTGTTTCTGATTGGTGACTCTTATACTAGAAAAAATTAAATATTCGAATAAAAATTCTAGAACATAAATTTCGAACGCTCCCCTTATTTTGATGCCCTTGATAGTTGACTTGGGGTCTAAACTAAAGATTAAGGCCGGGGACATAAACTTTCTCTCGGGCAGTTTTTGCCAAATGACCTGTTTCTGGTTGGTGACTCTTATACTAGAAAAAAATAAATATTCGAATAAAAATTCTATAACATAAATTTCGAACGCTCCCCTTATTTTGATGCCCTTGATAGTTGACTTGGGGTCTAAACTAAAGATTAAAGCCGGGGACATAAACTTTCTCTCGGGCAGTTTTTGCCAAATGACCTGTTTCTGGTTGGTGACTCTTATACTAGAAAAAATTAAATATTCGAATAAAAATTCTAAAACATAAATTTCAAACGCTCCCCTTATTTTGATGCCCTTGATAGTTGACTTGGGGTCTAAACTAAAGATTAAGGCCGGGGACATAAACTTTCTCTCGGGCAGTTTTTGCCAAACCACCTTTTTCTAGTTGGTGACTCTTATACTAGAAAAAAATTAAATATTCGAATAAAAATTCTAGAACATAAAATTCAAACGCTCCCTTTATTTTGATGCCCTTGATAGTTGACTTGGGGTCTAAACTAAAGATTAAGGCCGGGGACATAAACTTTCTCTCGGGCAGTTTTTGCCAAACCACCTTTTTCTGGTTGGTGACTCTTATACTGGAAAAAATTAAATATTCGAATAAAAATTCTAGAACATAAAATTCAAACGCTCCCCTTATTTTGATGCCCTTGATAGTTGACTTGGGGTCTAAACTAAAGATTAAGGCCGGGGACATAAACTTTCTCTCGGGCAGTTTTTGCCAAACAACCTTTTTCTGGTTGGTGACTCTTATACTAGAAAACATTAAATATTCGAATAAAAATTCTAGAACATAAATTTCGAACGCTCCCCTTATTTTGATGCCCTTGATAGTTGACTTGGGGTCTAAACTAAAGATTAAGGCCGGGGACATAAACTTTCTCTCGGGCAGTTTTTGCCAAACCACCTTTTTTCTGGTTGGTGACTCTTATATTAGAAAAAATCAATTATCCGAACAAAAATTCTATAACATAAAATTCGAACGCTCCCCCCATTTTGATGCCCTTGATAGTTGACTTGGGGTCCAAACTAAAGATTAAGGCCGGGGACATAAACTTTCTCTCGGGCAGTTTTTGCCAAACAACCTTTTTCTGGTTGGTGACTCTTATACTAGAAAACATTAAATATTCGAATAAAAATTCTAGAACATAAATTTCGAACGCTCCCCTTATTTTGATGCCCTTGATAGTTGACTTGGGGTCTAAACTAAAGATTAAGGCCGGGGACATAAACTTTCTCTCGGGCAGTTTTTGCCAAATGACCTGTTTCTGGTTGGTGACTCTTATACTAGAAAACATTAAATATTCGAATAAAAATTCTAGAACATAAATTTCGAACGCTCCCCTTATTTTGATGCCCTAGATAGTTGACTTGGGGTCCAAACTAAAGATTAAGGCCGGGGACATAAACTTTCTCTCGGGCAGTTTTTGCCAAATGACCTGTTTCTGGTTGGTGACTCTTATACTAGAAAAAATTAAATATTCGAATAAAAATTCTAGAACATAAAATTCGAACGCTCCCCTTATTTTGATGCCCTTGATAGTTGACTTGGGGTCTAAACTAAAGATTAAGGCCGGTGACATAAACTTTCTCTCGGGCAGTTTTTGCCAAACCACCTTTTTCTGGTTGGTGACTCTTATATTAGAAAAAATCAATTATTCGAACAAAAATTCTATAACATAAAATTCGAACGCTCCCCTCATTTTGATGCCCTTGATAGTTGACTTGGGGTCCAAACTAAAGATTAAGGCCGGGGACATAAACTTTCTCTCGGGCAGTTTTTGCCAAATGACCTGTTTCTGATTGGTGACTCTTATACTAGAAAAAATTAAATATTCGAATAAAAATTCTAGAACATAAATTTCGAACGCTCCCCTTATTTTGATGCCCTTGATAGTTGACTTGGGGTCCAAACTAAAGATTAAGGCCGGGGACATAAACTTTCTCTCGGGCAGTTTTTGCCAAATGACCTGTTTCTGGTTGGTGACTCTTATACTAGAAAACATTGAATATTCGAATAAAAATTCTAGAACATAAAATTCGAACGCTCCCCTTATTTTGATGCCCTAGATAGTTGACTTGGGGTCTAAACTAAAGATTAAGGCCGGGGACATGAACTTTCTCTCGGGCACTTTTTGCCAAACCACCTTTTTCTGGTTGGTGACTCTTATATTAGAAAAAATCAATTATTCGAACAAAAATTCTATAACATAAAATTCGAACGCTCCCCTCATTTTGATGCCCTTGATAGTTGACTTGGGGTCCAAACTAAAGATTAAGGCCGGGGACGTAAACTTTCTCTCGGGCAGTTTTTGCCAAACAACCTTTTTCTGGTTGATGACTCTTATACTAGAAAACATTAAATATTCGAATAAAAATTCTAGAACATAAAATTCGAACGCTCCCCTTATTTTGATGCCCTTGATAGTTGACTGGGGGTCTAAACTAAAGATTAAGGCCGGGGACATAAACTTTCTCTCGGGCAGTTTTTGCCAAACCACCTTTTTCTGGTTGGTGACTCTTATACTAGAAAACATTAAATATTCGAATAAAAATTCTATAACATAAAATTCGAACACTCCCCTCATTTTGATGCCCTTGATAGTTGACTTGGGGTCCAAACTAAAGATTAAGGTCGGGGACATAAACTTTCTCTCGGGCAGTTTTTGCCAAATGACCTTTTTCTGGTTGGTGACTCTTATACTAGAAAAAAATAAATATTCGAATAAAAATTCTAGAACATAAAATTCAAACGCTCCCCTTATTTTGATGCCCTTGATAGTTGACTTGGGGTCCAAACTAAAGATTAAGGCCGGGGACATAAACTTTCTCTCGGGCAGTTTTTGCCAAATGACCTGTTTCTGGTTGGTGACTCTTATACTAGAAAAAATTAAATATTCGAATAAAAATTCTAGAACATAAATTTCGAACGCTCCCCTTATTTTGATGCCCTTGATAGTTGACTTGGGGTCCAAACTAAAGATTAAGGCCGAGGACATAAACTTTCTCTCGGGCAGTTTTTGCCAAATGACCTGTTTCTGGTTGGTGACTCTTATACTAGAAAACATTGAATATTCGAATAAAAATTCTAGAACATAAAATTCGAACGCTCCCCTTATTTTGATGCCCTAGATAGTTGACTTGGGGTCTAAACTAAAGATTAAGGCCGGGGACATAAACTTTCTCTCGGGCAGTTTTTGCCAAACCACCTTTTTCTGGTTGGTGACTCTTATACTAGAAAACATTAAATATTAGAATAAAAATTCTAGAACATAAAATTCGAACGCTCCCCTTATTTTGATGCCCTTGATAGTTGACTTGGGGTCTAAACTAAAGATTAAGGCCGGGGACATAAACTTTCTCTCGGGCAGTTTTTGCCAAACCACCTTTTTCTGGTTGGTGACACTTATACTAGAAAACATTAAATATTCGAATAAAAATTCTAGAACATAAAATTCGAACGCTCCCCTTATTTTGATGCCCTTGATAGTTGACTTGGGGTCTAAACTAAAGATTAAGGCCGGGGACATAAACTTTCTCTCGGGCAGTTTTTGCCAAATGACCTGTTTCTGGTTGGTGACTCTTATACTAGAAAAAATTAAATATTCGAATAAAAATTCTAGAACATAAAATTCGAACGCTCCCCTTATTTTGATGCCCTTGATAGTTGACTTGGGGTCTGAACTAAAAATTAAGGCCGGGGACATAAACTTTCTCTCGGGCAGTTTTTGCCAAACCACCTTTTTCTGGTTGGTGACTCTTATACTAGAAAAAATCAATTATTGGAACAAAAATTCTATAACATGAAATTCGAACGCTCCCCTCATTTTGATGCCCTTGGTAGTTGACTTGGGGTCCAAACTAAAGATTAAGGCCGGGGACATAAACTTTCTCTCGGGCAGTTTTTGATAAACAACCATTTTCTGGTTGGTGACTCTTATACTAGAAAAAATTAAATATTCGAATAAAAATTCTAGAACATAAATTTCGGACGCTCCCCTTATTTTAATGCCCTTGATAGTTGACTTGGGGTCCAAACTAAAGATTAAGGTCGGGGACATAAACTTTCTCTCGGGCAGTTTTTGCCAAACCACGTTTTTCTGGTTGGTGACTCTTATACTAGAAAAAATTAAATATTCGAATAAAAATTCTAGAACATAAAATTCAAACGCTCCCCTTATTTTGATGCCCTTGATAGTTGACTTGGGGTCCAAACTAAAGATTAAGGTCGGGGACATAAACTTTCTCTCGGGCAGTTTTTGCCAAATGACCTGTTTCTGGTTGGTGACTCTTATACTAGAAAAAATTAAATATTCGAATAAAAATTCTAGAACATAAATTTCGAACGCTCCCCTTATTTTGATGCCCTTGATAGTTGACTTGGGGTCCAAACTAAAGATTAAGGCCGGGGACATAAACTTTCTCTCGGGCAGTTTTTGCCAAACCACCTTTTTCTGGTTGGTGACTCTTATACTAGAAAAAATTAAATATTCGAATAAAAATTCTAGAACATAAATTTCGAACGCTCCCCTTATTTTGATGCCCTTGATAGTTGACTTGGGGTCTAAACTGAAGATTAAGGCCGGGGACATAAACTTTCTCTCGGGCATTTTTTGCCAAATGACCTTTTTCTGGTTGGTGACTCTTATACTAGAAAAAATCAATTATTCGAATAAAAATTCTAGAACATAAAATTCGAACGCTCCCCTTATTTTGATGCCCTTGATAGTTGACTTGGGGTCTAAACTAAAGATTAAGGCCGGGGACATAAACTTTCTCTCGGGCAGTTTTTGCCAAACCACCTTTTTCTGGTTGGTGACTCTTATACTAGAAAAAATTAAATATTCGAATAAAAATTCTAGAACATAAATTTCGAACGCTCCCCTTATTTTGATGCCCTTGATAGTTGACTTGGGGTCTAAACTGAAGATTAAGGCCGGGGACATAAACTTTCTCTCGGGCATTTTTTGCCAAATGACCTTTTTCTGGTTGGTGACTCTTATACTAGAAAAAATCAATTATTCGAATAAAAATTCTAGAACATAAAATTCGAACGCTCCCCTTATTTTGATGCCCTTGATAGTTGACTTGGGGTCTAAACTAAAGATTAAGGCCGGGGACATAAACTTTCTCTCGGGCAGTTTTTGCCAAACCACCTTTTTCTGGTTGGTGACTCTTATACTAGAAAAAATTAAATATTCGAATAAAAATTCTAGAACATAAAATTCAAACGCTCCCCTTATTTTGATGCCCTTGATAGTTGACTTGGGGTCCAAACTAAAGATTAAGGCCGGGGACATGAACTTTCTCTCGGGCACTTTTTGCCAAACCACCTTTTTCTGGTTGGTGACTCTTATATTAGAAAAAATCAATTATTCGAACAAAAATTCTATAACATAAAATTCGAACGCTCCCCTCATTTTGATGCCCTTGATAGTTGACTTGGGGTCCAAACTAAAGATTAAGGCCGGGGACGTAAACTTTCTCTCGGGCAGTTTTTGCCAAACAACCTTTTTCTGGTTGATGACTCTTATACTAGAAAACATTAAATATTCGAATAAAAATTCTAGAACATAAAATTCGAACGCTCCCCTTATTTTGATGCCCTTGATAGTTGACTGGGGGTCTAAACTAAAGATTAAGGCCGGGGACATAAACTTTCTCTCGGGCAGTTTTTGCCAAACCACCTTTTTCTGGTTGGTGACTCTTATACTAGAAAACATTAAATATTCGAATAAAAATTCTATAACATAAAATTCGAACACTCCCCTCATTTTGATGCCCTTGATAGTTGACTTGGGGTCCAAACTAAAGATTAAGGTCGGGGACATAAACTTTCTCTCGGGCAGTTTTTGCCAAATGACCTTTTTCTGGTTGGTGACTCTTATACTAGAAAAAAATAAATATTCGAATAAAAATTCTAGAACATAAAATTCAAACGCTCCCCTTATTTTGATGCCCTTGATAGTTGACTTGGGGTCTAAACTAAAGATTAAGGCCGGTGACATAAACTTTCTCTCGGGCAGTTTTTGCCAAACCACCTTTTTCTGGTTGGTGACTCTTATATTAGAAAAAATCAATTACACAGCGTAACAAAAAATAACTTTTGGTCTGTCTCAAGAGCAAACTTATGTGTCTCTGACAGATTTTGGGCCGCTGAATCCGAATCCGGGCTTAGATTTGCTCCAACACGTCACAATTTTGAGCTATACCTCAATTTATAGGGCAAAATATGCGATTTTGGGCTTTTTTGACTGCTAGCCATTAAGCATGGAAATATATTTTTTAATCAATCAAAGGATAAATTGGTCAATTAACATCTAAATTAACGATTCATGCAAAATATTTCGTTTTACCAAATCAAATTTGATAGTTTTAAGCGATTTATGCTAGATACGATATTTCCCATACAAGTCACCCTCCAAAAGTTGCATGCAAGTTTTCATACTAATATTAAATGCCTAAATCTATCAAATTTGATTAGGTGAAACGAAATATTTTGCATGACTCGTTAATTTAGATGTTAATTGACCAATTTATCCTTTGATTGATTAAAAAATATATTTCCATGCTTAATGGCTAGCAGTCAAAAAAGCCCAAAATCGCATATTTTGCCTTAAAAATTGAGGTATAGCTCAAAATTGTGACGTGTTGGAGCAAATCTGAGCCCGGATTCGGATTCAGCGGCCCAAAATCCTTCAGAGACACATAAGTTTGCTCTTGAGACAAAAAAATGTTGCGCTGTGTTATTCGAACAAAAATTCTATAACATAAAATTCGAACGCTCCCCTCATTTTGATGCCCTTGATAGTTGACTTGGGGTCTAAACTAAAGATTAAGGCCGGGGACATAAACTTTCTCTCGGGCAGTTTTTGCCAAATGACCTGTTTCTGGTTGGTGACTCTTATACTAGAAAAAAATAAATATTCGAATAAAAATTCTAAAACATAAATTTCAAACGCTCCCCTTATTTTGATGCCCTTGATAGTTGACTTGGGGTCTAAACTAAAGATTAAGGCCGGGGACATAAACTTTCTCTCGGGCAGTTTTTGCCAAACCACCTTTTTCTAGTTGGTGACTCTTATACTAGAAAAAAATTAAATATTCGAATAAAAATTCTAGAACATAAATTTCAAACGCTCCCTTTATTTTGATGCCCTTGATAGTTGACTTGGGGTCTAAACTAAAGATTAAGGCCGGGGACATAAACTTTCTCTCGGGCAGTTTTTGCCAAACCACCTTTTTCTGGTTGGTGACTCTTATACTGGAAAAAATTAAATATTCGAATAAAAATTCTAGAACATAAAATTCAAACGCTCCCCTTATTTTGATGCCCTTGATAGTTGACTTGGGGTCTAAACTAAAGATTAAGGCCGGGGACATAAACTTTCTCTCGGGCAGTTTTTGCCAAACAACCTTTTTCTGGTTGGTGACTCTTATACTAGAAAACATTAAATATTCGAATAAAAATTCTAGAACATAAATTTCGAACGCTCCCCTTATTTTGATGCCCTTGATAGTTGACTTGGGGTCTAAACTAAAGATTAAGGCCGGGGACATAAACTTTCTCTCGGGCAGTTTTTGCCAAACCACCTTTTTTCTGGTTGGTGACTCTTATATTAGAAAAAATCAATTATCCGAACAAAAATTCTATAACATAAAATTCGAACGCTCCCCCCATTTTGATGCCCTTGATAGTTGACTTGGGGTCCAAACTAAAGATTAAGGCCGGGGACATAAACTTTCTCTCGGGCAGTTTTTGCCAAACAACCTTTTTCTGGTTGGTGACTCTTATACTAGAAAACATTAAATATTCGAATAAAAATTCTAGAACATAAATTTCGAACGCTCCCCTTATTTTGATGCCCTTGATAGTTGACTTGGGGTCTAAACTAAAGATTAAGGCCGGGGACATAAACTTTCTCTCGGGCAGTTTTTGCCAAATGACCTGTTTCTGGTTGGTGACTCTTATACTAGAAAAAATTAAATATTCGAATAAAAATTCTAGAACATAAATTTCGAACGCTCCCCTTATTTTGATGCCCGATAGTTGACTTGGGGTCCAAACTAAAGATTAAGGCCGGGGACATAAACTTTCTCTCGGGCAGTTTTTGCCAAACCACCTTTTTCTGGTTGGTGACTCTTATATTAGAAAAAATCAATTATCCGAACAAAAATTCTATAACATAAAATTCGAACGCTCCCCCCATTTTGATGCCCTTGATAGTTGACTTGGGGTCCAAACTAAAGATTAAGGCCGGGGACATAAACTTTCTCTCGGGCAGTTTTTGCCAAATGACCTGTTTCTGGTTGGTGACTCTTATACTAGAAAACATTAAATATTCGAATAAAAATTCTAGAACATAAATTTCGAACGCTCCCCTTATTTTGATGCCCTTGATAGTTGACTTGGGGTCTAAACTAAAGATTAAGGCCGGGGACATAAACTTTCTCTCGGGCAGTTTTTGCCAAATGACCTGTTTCTGGTTGGTGACTCTTATACTAGAAAACATTAAATATTCGAATAAAAATTCTAGAACATAAATTTCGAACGCTCCCCTTATTTTGATGCCCTAGATAGTTGACTTGGGGTCCAAACTAAAGATTAAGGCCGGGGACATAAACTTTCTCTCGGGCAGTTTTTGCCAAATGACCTGTTTCTGGTTGGTGACTCTTATACTAGAAAAAATTAAATATTCGAATAAAAATTCTAGAACATAAAATTCGAACGCTCCCCTTATTTTGATGCCCTTGATAGTTGACTTGGGGTCTAAACTAAAGATTAAGGCCGGTGACATAAACTTTCTCTCGGGCAGTTTTTGCCAAACCACCTTTTTCTGGTTGGTGACTCTTATATTAGAAAAAATCAATTATTCGAACAAAAATTCTATAACATAAAATTCGAACGCTCCCCTCATTTTGATGCCCTTGATAGTTGACTTGGGGTCCAAACTAAAGATTAAGGCCGGGGACATAAACTTTCTCTCGGGCAGTTTTTGCCAAATGACCTGTTTCTGATTGGTGACTCTTATACTAGAAAAAATTAAATATTCGAATAAAAATTCTAGAACATAAATTTCGAACGCTCCCCTTATTTTGATGCCCTTGATAGTTGACTTGGGGTCCAAACTAAAGATTAAGGCCGGGGACATAAACTTTCTCTCGGGCATTTTTTGCCAAATGACCTTTTTCTGGTTGGTGACTCTTATACTAGAAAAAATCAATTATTCGAATAAAAATTCTAGAACATAAAATTCGAACGCTCCCCTTATTTTGATGCCCTTGATAGTTGACTTGGGGTCTAAACTAAAGATTAAGGCCGGGGACATAAACTTTCTCTCGGGCAGTTTTTGCCAAACCACCTTTTTCTGGTTGGTGACTCTTATACTAGAAAAAATTAAATATTCGAATAAAAATTCTAGAACATAAAATTCAAACGCTCCCCTTATTTTGATGCCCTTGATAGTTGACTTGGGGTCCAAACTAAAGATTAAGGCCGGGGACATGAACTTTCTCTCGGGCACTTTTTGCCAAACCACCTTTTTCTGGTTGGTGACTCTTATATTAGAAAAAATCAATTATTCGAACAAAAATTCTATAACATAAAATTCGAACGCTCCCCTCATTTTGATGCCCTTGATAGTTGACTTGGGGTCCAAACTAAAGATTAAGGCCGGGGACGTAAACTTTCTCTCGGGCAGTTTTTGCCAAACAACCTTTTTCTGGTTGATGACTCTTATACTAGAAAACATTAAATATTCGAATAAAAATTCTAGAACATAAAATTCGAACGCTCCCCTTATTTTGATGCCCTTGATAGTTGACTGGGGGTCTAAACTAAAGATTAAGGCCGGGGACATAAACTTTCTCTCGGGCAGTTTTTGCCAAACCACCTTTTTCTGGTTGGTGACTCTTATACTAGAAAACATTAAATATTCGAATAAAAATTCTATAACATAAAATTCGAACACTCCCCTCATTTTGATGCCCTTGATAGTTGACTTGGGGTCCAAACTAAAGATTAAGGTCGGGGACATAAACTTTCTCTCGGGCAGTTTTTGCCAAATGACCTTTTTCTGGTTGGTGACTCTTATACTAGAAAAAAATAAATATTCGAATAAAAATTCTAGAACATAAAATTCAAACGCTCCCCTTATTTTGATGCCCTTGATAGTTGACTTGGGGTCCAAACTAAAGATTAAGGCCGGGGACATAAACTTTCTCTCGGGCAGTTTTTGCCAAATGACCTGTTTCTGGTTGGTGACTCTTATACTAGAAAAAATTAAATATTCGAATAAAAATTCTAGAACATAAATTTCGAACGCTCCCCTTATTTTGATGCCCTTGATAGTTGACTTGGGGTCCAAACTAAAGATTAAGGCCGAGGACATAAACTTTCTCTCGGGCAGTTTTTGCCAAATGACCTGTTTCTGGTTGGTGACTCTTATACTAGAAAACATTGAATATTCGAATAAAAATTCTAGAACATAAAATTCGAACGCTCCCCTTATTTTGATGCCCTAGATAGTTGACTTGGGGTCTAAACTAAAGATTAAGGCCGGGGACATAAACTTTCTCTCGGGCAGTTTTTGCCAAACCACCTTTTTCTGGTTGGTGACTCTTATACTAGAAAACATTAAATATACGAATAAAAATTCTAGAACATAAAATTCGAACGCTCCCCTTATTTTGATGCCCTTGATAGTTGACTTGGGGTCTAAACTAAAGATTAAGGCCGGGGACATAAACTTTCTCTCGGGCAGTTTTTGCCAAATGACCTGTTTCTGGTTGGTGACTCTTATACTAGAAAAAATTAAATATTCGAATAAAAATTCTAGAACATAAAATTCGAACGCTCCCCTTATTTTGATGCCCTTGATAGTTGACTTGGGGTCTGAACTAAAGATTAAGGCCGGGGACATAAACTTTCTCTCGGGCAGTTTTTGCCAAACCACCTTTTTCTGGTTGGTGACTCTTATACTAGAAAAAATCAATTATTGGAACAAAAATTCTATAACATGAAATTCGAACGCTCCCCTCATTTTGATGCCCTTGGTAGTTGACTTGGGGTCCAAACTAAAGATTAAGGCCGGGGACATAAACTTTCTCTCGGGCAGTTTTTGATAAACAACCATTTTCTGGTTGGTGACTCTTATACTAGAAAAAATTAAATATTCGAATAAAAATTCTAGAACATAAATTTCGGACGCTCCCCTTATTTTAATGCCCTTGATAGTTGACTTGGGGTCCAAACTAAAGATTAAGGTCGGGGACATAAACTTTCTCTCGGGCAGTTTTTGCCAAACCACGTTTTTCTGGTTGGTGACTCTTATACTAGAAAAAATTAAATATTCGAATAAAAATTCTAGAACATAAAATTCAAACGCTCCCCTTATTTTGATGCCCTTGATAGTTGACTTGGGGTCCAAACTAAAGATTAAGGTCGGGGACATAAACTTTCTCTCGGGCAGTTTTTGCCAAATGACCTGTTTCTGGTTGGTGACTCTTATACTAGAAAAAATTAAATATTCGAATAAAAATTCTAGAACATAAATTTCGAACGCTCCCCTTATTTTGATGCCCTTGATAGTTGACTTGGGGTCCAAACTAAAGATTAAGGCCGGGGACATAAACTTTCTCTCGGGCAGTTTTTGCCAAACCACCTTTTTCTGGTTGGTGACTCTTATACTAGAAAAAATTAAATATTCGAATAAAAATTCTAGAACATAAATTTCGAACGCTCCCCTTATTTTGATGCCCTTGATAGTTGACTTGGGGTCTAAACTGAAGATTAAGGCCGGGGACATAAACTTTCTCTCGGGCATTTTTTGCCAAATGACCTTTTTCTGGTTGGTGACTCTTATACTAGAAAAAATCAATTATTCGAATAAAAATTCTAGAACATAAAATTCGAACGCTCCCCTTATTTTGATGCCCTTGATAGTTGACTTGGGGTCTAAACTAAAGATTAAGGCCGGGGACATAAACTTTCTCTCGGGCAGTTTTTGCCAAACCACCTTTTTCTGGTTGGTGACTCTTATACTAGAAAAAATTAAATATTCGAATAAAAATTCTAGAACATAAAATTCAAACGCTCCCCTTATTTTGATGCCCTTGATAGTTGACTTGGGGTCCAAACTAAAGATTAAGGCCGGGGACATGAACTTTCTCTCGGGCACTTTTTGCCAAACCACCTTTTTCTGGTTGGTGACTCTTATATTAGAAAAAATCAATTATTCGAACAAAAATTCTATAACATAAAATTCGAACGCTCCCCTCATTTTGATGCCCTTGATAGTTGACTTGGGGTCCAAACTAAAGATTAAGGCTGGGGACGTAAACTTTCTCTCGGGCAGTTTTTGCCAAACAACCTTTTTCTGGTTGATGACTCTTATACTAGAAAACATTAAATATTCGAATAAAAATTCTAGAACATAAAATTCGAACGCTCCCCTTATTTTGATGCCCTTGATAGTTGACTGGGGGTCTAAACTAAAGATTAAGGCCGGGGACATAAACTTTCTCTCGGGCAGTTTTTGCCAAACCACCTTTTTCTGGTTGGTGACTCTTATACTAGAAAACATTAAATATTCGAATAAAAATTCTATAACATAAAATTCGAACACTCCCCTCATTTTGATGCCCTTGATAGTTGACTTGGGGTCCAAACTAAAGATTAAGGTCGGGGACATAAACTTTCTCTCGGGCAGTTTTTGCCAAATGACCTTTTTCTGGTTGGTGACTCTTATACTAGAAAAAAATAAATATTCGAATAAAAATTCTAGAACATAAAATTCAAACGCTCCCCTTATTTTGATGCCCTTGATAGTTGACTTGGGGTCTAAACTAAAGATTAAGGCCGGTGACATAAACTTTCTCTCGGGCAGTTTTTGCCAAACCACCTTTTTCTGGTTGGTGACTCTTATATTAGAAAAAATCAATTATCCGAACAAAAATTCTATAACATAAAATTCGAACGCTCCCCCCATTTTGATGCCCTTGATAGTTGACTTGGGGTCCAAACTAAAGATTAAGGCCGGGGACATAAACTTTCTCTCGGGCAGTTTTTGCCAAATGACCTGTTTCTGGTTGGTGACTCTTATACTAGAAAAAATTAAATATTCGAATAAAAATTCTAGAACATAAATTTCGAACGCTCCCCTTATTTTGATGCCCTAGATAGTTGACTTGGGGCCCAAACTAAAGATTAAGGCCGGGGACATAAACTTTCTCTCGGGCAGTTTTTGCCAAATGACCTGTTTCTGATTGGTGACTCTTATACTAGAAAAAATTAAATATTCGAATAAAAATTCTAGAACATAAATTTCGAACGCTCCCCTTATTTTGATGCCCTTGATAGTTGACTTGGGGTCTAAACTAAAGATTAAGGCCGGGGACATAAACTTTCTCTCGGGCAGTTTTTGCCAAATGACCTGTTTCTGGTTGGTGACTCTTATACTAGAAAAAAATAAATATTCGAATAAAAATTCTATAACATAAATTTCGAACGCTCCCCTTATTTTGATGCCCTTGATAGTTGACTTGGGGTCTAAACTAAAGATTAAGGCCGGGGACATAAACTTTCTCTCGGGCAGTTTTTGCCAAACCACCTTTTTCTGGTTGGTGACACTTATACTAGAAAACATTAAATATTCGAATAAAAATTCTAGAACATAAAATTCGAACGCTCCCCTTATTTTGATGCCCTTGATAGTTGATTTGGGGTCTAAACTAAAGATTAAGGTCGGGGACATAAACTTTCTCTCGGGCAGTTTTTGCCAAACAACCTATTTCTGGTTGGTGACTCTTATACTAGAAAAAATTAAATATTCGAATAAAAATTCTAGAACATAAATTTCGAACGCTCCCCTTATTTTGATGCCCTTGATAGTTGACTTGGGGTCTAAACTAAAGATAAAGGCCGGGGACATAAACTTTCTCTCGGGCAGTTTTTGCCAAATGACCTGTTTCTGGTTGGTGACTCTTATACTAGAAAAAATTAAATATTCGAATAAAAATTCTAGAACATAAATTTCGAACGATCCCCTTATTTTGATGCCCTTGATAGTTGACTTGGGGTCTAAACTAAAGATTAAGGCCGGGGACATAAACTTTCTCTCGGGCAGTTTTTGCCAAACCACCTTTTTCTGGTTGGTGACTCTTATACTAGAAAACATTAAATATACGAATAAAAATTCTAGAACATAAAATTCGAACGCTCCCCTTATTTTGATGCCCTTGATAGTTGACTTGGGGTCTAAACTAAAGATTAAGGCCGGGGACATAAACTTTCTCTCGGGCAGTTTTTGCCAAACCACCTTTTTCTGGTTGGTGACTCTTATACTAGAAAAAATTAAATATTCGAATAAAAATTCTAGAACATAAAATTAAAACGCTCCCCTTATTTTGATGCCCTTGATAGTTGACTTGGGGTCTAAACTAAAGATTAAGGCCGGGGACATAAACTTTCTCTCGGGCAGTTTTTGCCAAACCACCTTTTTCTGGTTGGTGACTCTTATATTAGAAAAAATCAATTATCCGAACAAAAATTCTATAACATAAAATTCGAACGCTCCCCCCATTTTGATGCCCTTGATAGTTGACTTGGGGTTCAAACTAAAGATTAAGGCCGGGGACATAAACTTTCTCTCGGGCAGTTTTTGCCAAATGACCTTTTTCTGGTTGGTGACTCTTATACTAGAAAAAATCAATTATTCGAATAAAAATTCTAGAACATAAAGTTCGAACGCTCCCCTTATTTTGATGCCCTTGATAGTTGACTTGGGGTCTAAACTAAAGATTAAGGCCGGGGACATAAACTTTCTCTCGGGCAGTTTTTGCCAAACCACCTTTTTCTGGTTGGTGACTCTTATACTAGAAAAAAATAAATATTCGAATAAAAATTCTAGAACATAAAATTCGAACGCTCCCCTCATTTTGATGCCCTTGATAGTTGACTTGGGGTCTAAACTAAAGATTAAGGTCGGGGACATAAACTTTCTCTCGGGCAGTTTTTGCCAAATGACCTTTTTCTGGTTGGTGACTCTTATATTAGAAAAAATCAATTATTCGAACAAAAATTCTATAACATAAAATTCGAACGCTCCCCTCATTTTGATGCCCTTGATAGTTGACTTGGGGTCTAAACTAAAGATTAAGGTCGGGGACATAAACTTTCTCTCGGGCAGTTTTTGCCAAACAACCTATTTCTGGTTGGTGACTCTTATACTAGAAAACATTAAATATTCGAATAAAAATTCTAGAACATAAAATTCGAACGCTCCCCTTATTTTGATGCCCTTGATAGTTGACTTGGGGTCTAAACTAAAGATTAAGGCCGGGGACATAAACTTTCTCTCGGGCAGTTTTTGCCAAACCACCTTTTTCTGGTTGGTGACTCTTATACTAGAAAAAAATAAATATTCGAATAAAAATTCTAGAACATAAAATTCGAACGCTCCCCTCATTTTGATGCCCTTGATAGTTGACTTGGGGTCTAAACTAAAGATTAAGGTCGGGGACATAAACTTTCTCTCGGGCAGTTTTTGCCAAATGACCTTTTTCTGGTTGGTGACTCTTATATTAGAAAAAATCAATTATCCGAACAAAAATTCTATAACATAAAATTCGAACGCTCCCCCCATTTTGATGCCCTTGATAGTTGACTTGGGGTTCAAACTAAAGATTAAGGCCGGGGACATAAACTTTCTCTCGGGCAGTTTTTGCCAAATGACCTTTTTCTGGTTGGTGACTCTTATACTAGAAAAAATCAATTATTCGAATAAAAATTCTAGAACATAAAGTTCGAACGCTCCCCTTATTTTGATGCCCTTGATAGTTGACTTGGGGTCTAAACTAAAGATTAAGGCCGGGGACATAAACTTTCTCTCGGGCAGTTTTTGCCAAACCACCTTTTTCTGGTTGGTGACTCTTATACTAGAAAAAAATAAATATTCGAATAAAAATTCTAGAACATAAAATTCGAACGCTCCCCTCATTTTGATGCCCTTGATAGTTGACTTGGGGTCTAAACTAAAGATTAAGGTCGGGGACATAAACTTTCTCTCGGGCAGTTTTTGCCAAACAACCTATTTCTGGTTGGTGACTCTTATACTAGAAAACATTAAATATTCGAATAAAAATTCTAGAACATAAAATTCGAACGCTCCCCTTATTTTGATGCCCTTGATAGTTGACTTGGGGTCCAAACTAAAGATTAAGGTCGGGGACATAAACTTTCTCTCGGGCAGTTTTTGCCAAACAACCTATTTCTGGTTGGTGACTCTTATACTAGAAAACATTAAATATTCGAATAAAAATTCTAGAACATAAAATTCGAACGCTCCCCTCATTTTGATGCCCTTGATAGTTGACTTGGGGTCTAAACTAAAGATTAAGGTCGGTGACATAAACTTTCTCTCGGGCAGTTTTTGCCAAACAACCTATTTCTGGTTGGTGACTCTTATACTAGAAAACATTAAATATTCGAATAAAAATTCTAGAACATAAAATTCGAACGCTCCCCTCATTTTGATGCCCTTGATAGTTGACTTGGGGTCTAAACTAACGATTAAGGTCGGGGACATAAACTTTCTCTCGGGCAGTTTTTGCCAAATGACCTTTTTCTGGTTGGTGACTCTTATACTAGAAAAAATCAATTATTCGAATAAAAATTCTAGAACATAAAATTCGAACGCTCCCCTTATTTTGATGCCCTTGATAGTTGACTTGGGGTCTAAACTAAAGATTAAGGTCGGGGACATAAACTTTCTCTCGGGCAGTTTTTGCCAAACAACCTATTTCTGGTTGGTGACTCTTATACTAGAAAACATTAAATATTCGAATAAAAATTCTAGAACATAAAATTCGAACGCTCCCCTTATTTTGATGCCCTTGATAGTTGACTTGGGGTCTAAACTAAAGATTAAGGTCGGGGACATAAACTTTCTCTCGGGCAGTTTTTGCCAAATGACCTTTTTCTGGTTGGTGACTCTTATACTAGAAAAAAATAAATATTCGAATAAAAATTCTAGAACATAAAATTCAAACGCTCCCCTTATTTTGATGCCCTTGATAGTTGACTTGGGGTCTAAACTAAAGATTAAGGTCGGGGACATAAACTTTCTCTCGGGCAGTTTTTGCCAAATGACCTTTTTCTGGTTGGTGACTCTTATACTAGAAAAAATCAATTATTCGAATAAAAATTCTAGAACATAAAATTCGAACGCTCCCCTTATTTTGATGCCCTTGATAGTTGACTTGGGGTCTAAACTAAAGATTAAGGCCGGGGACATAAACTTTCTCTCGGGCAGTTTTTGCCAAATGACCTGTTTCTGGTTGGTGACTCTTATACTAGAAAAAATTAAATATTCGAATAAAAATTCTAGAACATAAATTTCGAACGCTCCCCTTATTTTGATGCCCTTGATAGTTGACTTGGGGTCTAAACTAAAGATTAAGGCCGGGGACATAAACTTTCTCTCGGGCAGTTTTTGCCAAATGACCTGTTTCTGGTTGGTGACTCTTATACTAGAAAAAATTAAATATTCGAATAAAAATTCTAGAACATAAATTTCGAACGCTCCCCTTATTTTGATGCCCTTGATAGTTGACTTGGGGTCTAAACTAAAGATTAAGGCCGGGGACATAAAATTCGAACGCTCCCCTCATTTTGATGCCCTTGATAGTTGACTTGGGGTCTAAACTAAAGATTAAGGCCGGGGACATAAACTTTCTCTCGGGCAGTTTTTGCCAAACCACCTTTTTCTGGTTGGTGACTCTTATATTAGAAAAAATCAATTATTCGAACAAAAATTCTATAACATAAAATTCGAACGCTCCCCTCATTTTGATGCCCTTGATAGTTGACTTGGGGTCCAAACTAAAGATTAAGGCCGGGGACATAAACTTTCTCTCGGGCAGTTTTTGCCAAATGACCTGTTTCTGGTTGGTGACTCTTATACTGGAAAAAATTAAATATTCGAATAAAAATTCTAGAACATAAATTTCGAACGCTCCCCTTATTTTGATGCCCTTGATAGTTGACTTGGGGTCTAAACTAAAGATTAAGGCCGGGGACATAAACTTTCTCTCGGGCAGTTTTTGCCAAACCACCTTTTTCTGGTTGGTGACTCTTATACTAGAAAACATTAAATATTCGAATAAAAATTCTAGAACATAAAATTCGAACGCTCCCCTTATTTTGAAGCCCTTGATAGTTGACTTGTGGTCTAAACTAAAGATTAAGGTCGGGGACATAAACTTTCTCTCGGGCAGTTTTTGCCAAACCACCTTTTTCTGGTTGGTGACTCTTATACTAGAAAACATTAAATATTCGAATAAAAATTCTAGAACATAAAATTCGAACGCTCCCCTTATTTTGAAGCCCTTGATAGTTGACTTGTGGTCTAAACTAAAGATTAAGGTCGGGGACATAAACTTTCTCTCGGGCAGTTTTTGCCAAATGACCTTTTTCTGGTTGGTGACTCTTATACTAGAAAAAATCAATTATTCGAATAAAAATTCTAGAACATAAAATTCGAACGCTCCCCTTATTTTGATGCCCTTGATAGTTGACTTGGGGTCTAAACTAAAGATTAAGGTCGGGGACATAAACTTTCTCTCGGGCAGTTTTTGCCAAACAACCTATTTCTGGTTGGTGACTCTTATACTAGAAAACATTAAATATTCGAATAAAAATTCTAGAACATAAAATTCGAACGCTCCCCTCATTTTGATGCCCTTGATAGTTGACTTGGGGTCTAAACTAAAGATTAAGGTCGGGGACATAAACTTTCTCTCGGGCAGTTTTTGCCAAATGACCTTTTTCTGGTTGGTGACTCTTATACTAGAAAAAATCAATTATTCGAATAAAAATTCTAGAACATAAAATTCGAACGCTCCCCTTATTTTGATGCCCTTGATAGTTGACTTGGGGTCTAAACTAAAGATTAAGGCCGGGGACATAAACTTTCTCTCGGGCAGTTTTTGCCAAACCACCTTTTTCTGGTTGGTGACTCTTATACTAGAAAACATTAAATAATATTAGAATAAAAATTCTAGAACATAAAATTCGAACGCTCCCCTTATTTTGATGCCCTTGATAGTTGACTTGGGGTCTAAACTAAAGATTAAGGCCGGGGACATAAACTTTCTCTCGGGCAGTTTTTGCCAAACAACCTATTTCTGGTTGGTGACTCTTATACTAGAAAACATTAAATATTCGAATAAAAATTCTAGAACATAAAATTCGAACGCTCCCCTCATTTTGATGCCCTTGATAGTTGACTTGGGGTCTAAACTAAAGATTAAGGTCGGGGACATAAACTTTCTCTCGGGCAGTTTTTGCCAAATGACCTTTTTCTGGTTGGTGACTCTTATACTAGAAAAAATCAATTATTCGAATAAAAATTCTAGAACATAAAATTCGAACGCTCCCCTTATTTTGATGCCCTTGATAGTTGACTTGGGGTCTAAACTAAAGATTAAGGCCGGGGACATAAACTTTCTCTCGGGCAGTTTTTGCCAAACCACCTTTTTCTGGTTGGTGACTCTTATACTAGAAAACATTAAATATTAGAATAAAAATTCTAGAACATAAAATTCGAACGCTCCCCTTATTTTGATGCCCTTGATAGTTGACTTGGGGTCTAAACTAAAGATTAAGGCCGGGGACATAAACTTTCTCTCGGGCAGTTTTTGCCAAACCACCTTTTTCTGGTTGGTGACACTTATACTAGAAAACATTAAATATTCGAATAAAAATTCTAGAACATAAAATTCGAACGCTCCCCTTATTTTGATGCCCTTGATAGTTGATTTGGGGTCTAAACTAAAGATTAAGGTCGGGGACATAAACTTTCTCTCGGGCAGTTTTTGCCAAACAACCTATTTCTGGTTGGTGACTCTTATACTAGAAAACATTAAATATTCGAATAAAAATTCTAGAACATAAAATTCGAACGCTCTCCTTATTTTGAAGCCCTTGATAGTTGACTTGTGGTCTAAACTAAAGATTAAGGTCGGGGACATAAACTTTCTCTCGGGCAGTTTTTGCCAAATGACCTTTTTCTGGTTGGTGACTCTTATACTAGAAAAAATCAATTATTCGAATAAAAATTCTAGAACATAAAATTCGAACGCTCCCCTTATTTTGATGCCCTTGATAGTTGACTTGGGGTCTAAACTAAAGATTAAGGTCGGGGACATAAACTTTCTCTCGGGCAGTTTTTGCCAAACAACCTATTTCTGGTTGGTGACTCTTATACTAGAAAACATTAAATATTCGAATAAAAATTCTAGAACATAAAATTCGAACGCTCCCCTCATTTTGATGCCCTTGATAGTTGACTTGGGGTCTAAACTAAAGATTAAGGTCGGGGACATAAACTTTCTCTCGGGCAGTTTTTGCCAAATGACCTTTTTCTGGTTGGTGACTCTTATACTAGAAAAAATCAATTATTCGAATAAAAATTCTAGAACATAAAATTCGAACGCTCCCCTTATTTTGATGATGGGGTCTAAACTAAAGATTAAGGCCGGGGACATAAACTTTCTCTCGGGCAGTTTTTGCCAAACCACCTTTTTCTGGTTGGTGACTCTTATACTAGAAAACATTAAATAATATTAGAATAAAAATTCTAGAACATAAAATTCGAACGCTCCCCTTATTTTGATGCCCTTGATAGTTGACTTGGGGTCTAAACTAAAGATTAAGGCCGGGGACATAAACTTTCTCTCGGGCAGTTTTTGCCAAACAACCTATTTCTGGTTGGTGACTCTTATACTAGAAAACATTAAATATTCGAATAAAAATTCTAGAACATAAAATTCGAACGCTCCCCTCATTTTGATGCCCTTGATAGTTGACTTGGGGTCTAAACTAAAGATTAAGGTCGGGGACATAAACTTTCTCTCGGGCAGTTTTTGCCAAATGACCTTTTTCTGGTTGGTGACTCTTATACTAGAAAAAATCAATTATTCGAATAAAAATTCTAGAACATAAAATTCGAACGCTCCCCTTATTTTGATGCCCTTGATAGTTGACTTGGGGTCTAAACTAAAGATTAAGGCCGGGGACATAAACTTTCTCTCGGGCAGTTTTTGCCAAACCACCTTTTTCTGGTTGGTGACTCTTATACTAGAAAACATTAAATATTAGAATAAAAATTCTAGAACATAAAATTCGAACGCTCCCCTTATTTTGATGCCCTTGATAGTTGACTTGGGGTCTAAACTAAAGATTAAGGCCGGGGACATAAACTTTCTCTCGGGCAGTTTTTGCCAAACCACCTTTTTCTGGTTGGTGACACTTATACTAGAAAACATTAAATATTCGAATAAAAATTCTAGAACATAAAATTCGAACGCTCCCCTTATTTTGATGCCCTTGATAGTTGATTTGGGGTCTAAACTAAAGATTAAGGTCGGGGACATAAACTTTCTCTCGGGCAGTTTTTGCCAAACAACCTATTTCTGGTTGGTGACTCTTATACTAGAAAACATTAAATATTCGAATAAAAATTCTAGAACATAAAATTCGAACGCTCCCCTCATTTTGATGCCCTTGATAGTTGACTTGGGGTCTAAACTAAAGATTAAGGTCGGGGACATAAACTTTCTCTCGGGCAGTTTTTGCCAAATGACCTTTTTCTGGTTGGTGACTCTTATACTAGAAAAAATCAATTATTCGAATAAAAATTCTAGAACATAAAATTCGAACGCTCCCCTTATTTTGATGCCCTTGATAGTTGACTTGGGGTCTAAACTAAAGATTAAGGCCGGGGACATAAACTTTCTCTCGGGCAGTTTTTGCCAAACCACCTTTTTCTGGTTGGTGACTCTTTTACTAGAAAACATTAAATATTAGAATAAAAATTCTAGAACATAAAATTCGAACGCTCCCCTTATTTTGATGCCCTTGATAGTTGACTTGGGGTCTAAACTAAAGATTAAGGCCGGGGACATAAACTTTCTCTCGGGCAGTTTTTGCCAAACCACCTTTTTCTGGTTGGTGACACTTATACTAGAAAACATTAAATATTCGAATAAAAATTCTAGAACATAAAATTCGAACGCTCCCCTTATTTTGATGCCCTTGATAGTTGACTTGGGGTCTAAACTAAAGATTAAGGTCGGGGACATAAACTTTCTCTCGGGCAGTTTTTGCCAAATGACCTTTTTCTGGTTGATGACTCTTATACTAGAAAAACTCAATTATTCGAACAAAAATTCTATAACATAAAATTCGAACGCTCCCCTCATTTTGATGCCCTTGATAGTTGACTTGGGGTCCAAACTAAAGATTAAGGGCGGGGACATAAACTTTCTCTCGGGCAGTTTTTGCCAAACCACATTTTTCTGGTTGGTGACTCTTATATTAGAAAAAATCAATTATTCGAACAAAAATTCTATAACATAAAATTCGTACGCTCCCCTCATTTTGATGCCCTTGATAGTTGACTTGGGGTCTAATCTAAAGGTTAAGGTCGGAGACATAAACTTTCTCTCGAGCAGTTTTTGCCAAATGACCTTTTTCTGGTTGGTGACTGTTATACTAGAAAAAATCAATTATTCGAACAAAAATTCTATAACATAAAATTCGAACGCTCCCCTCATTTTGATGCCCTTGATAGTTGACTTGAGGTCTAAACTAAAGATTAAGGCCGGGGACATAAACTTTCTCTCGGGCAGTTTTTGCCAAAAATGACCCATTTCTGGTTGTTGACTTCATTAATATTACTTTTTTTGCACCGTATTCGACCCCCTGCAGAAATTTTTTATCACACCACAATATGTTCCCACCAGTTTAAGCATACATTGGTTCGTTTCGCTGCTAGAAATTTTAAGCGTCGGTTACACTTTTTGGGTGGTGCATGGAATAATCGGTTTGTTTACTTGCTACATTCCTTGGTGTTTGACGTGTGAACAAATATTTTAGACGATTGAACATTTGCACGGTAATCTATAAAGCAATGCAAGATGCAATAATATAGTTACAATTAATATGCAACACAATAGGGGTAGTCACTTAACAGATTTAATTGCTGCGTAAGCCATGATTTTCTGTTTATTTGAAGTGTTTCATGATTTCGTGAATGAAATAATCAAAAATTTCCTTGGTGACTGCATCGTTTAATCAGTTTAATCAGTTTACGCTATTAAGCGAATACCTTTAATAATTTTCAAGCCATGCCACATTTAAACCCACATTAGTGAGATGGCATTTGCAGATATGCAACATTTTTCATGCGATGCAACAATTTTATGTTTTGTGCTGTGCAACATATGTGTTTTTTGTGTTGTGCAACATTTGTGTTTTTTTTTTGTATTGTGCAACATGTGCAATACCGGACGACATTCAAATGACATGAGTATTTTACTAGAAACTTTTTTTGATATCGTGCAACATTTTCAATATCACGTGACATCCAACTTCCGTTGGTATTCTAATGCTGGTGATATTTTTCATGCAATGCAACATTTTTAATATCACGTGACATTCAACCCACTTCAATATTCTTAAGGAGCATATTAGCATTCTTATGGAAGTGACATTTTACAGTTATGCAACATTTTTCATGCGATGCAACAATTCTCATGTCATTATTTCTCAGGAGATGGCATTTTACAGCATGCAACATTTTTTTTTTGCGGTGCAACAATTTTCATGTCATGCAACATTTTTACCATCGCGTGACATTAAACTTGCCGTACTATTTCCCAGCAGGTGGCGTTTCGCCTCGCGTTTTGCAGCATGCAACATTTTTTTTGCTGTGCAACAATTTTCTTATCATGCAATACTTTTAATAACGTGCGACATCAAACACACACTAGTATTCTACTTGAGGTAACATTTTGCATGTCGTGCAACAAGTTTCATCTCATGCTTCATTTTCCATATCGTGCACATTTTTAATATCGCGTGACATTCAACCTATGCCAATATTCTCATGGAGGAGATATTTTACAGGCATGCAACATTTTTTTGGTTGTGCAACAATTTTCATATCATGCAACATTTTTTATAACGCGCAACATTAAACCTGCATTTGTATTCAACTAGAGGTAACATTTTGCAGGCATGCAACATTTTTCATCTTATGCAACATTTTCAATGCCGTGCAACAAGTTTCATCTTCCATATCATGCAACATTTTTTAATATCGCGTTACATTCAACCTAAGTTAGTATTCTCATAGAGGTGACATTTTACAGGCATGCAACATTTTTCTTCTGATGCAACATTTTCCATGTCTTGCAACAAGTTTCATCTTATGTTTCATTTTCCATATCGTGCAACATTTTTTAATATCGCGTTACATTCAACCTATGTTGGTATTCTCATAGAGGTGATATTGTACAGGCATGCAACATTTTTCTTCTGATGCAACATTTTCCATGTCGTGCAACAAGTTTCATCTTCCATATCGTGCAACATTTTTAATTATCGCGTTACATTCAACCTATGTTAGTATTCTCATAGAGGTGATATTTTACAGGCATGCAACATTTTTTTGGCTGTGCAACAATTTTCTTATCATGCAACATTTTTTATAACGCGCAACATTAAACCTGCATTTGTATTCAACTAGAGGTAGCATTTTGCAGGCATGCAACATTTTTCATCTGATGCAACATTTTCAATGTCGTGCAACAAGTTTCATCTTCCATATCATGCAACATTTTTTAATATCGCGTTACATTCAACCTATGTTGGTATTCTCATAGAGGTGACATTTGACAGGCATGCAACATTTTTTATGCGATGCAACATTTTTGCCGTCGCGCAACATTTTCAGTTGTTGCAACTGGTCGGGCATATGATTTACATGAATAATCGTCTTATCGGTACAAAGTCACTCCATTGTTGAAGTACGGTACAAAAACTGGTTGTTAGATTCACACCAACCAGTAAAAACACGGAAAAATAAAAAAGGTTGTTGGTTGCTGGATGTTAGATTCACGCAAGTGCTGCTGACGCAGTAAGGGCGTGGCAAACTAGATGTTAGTCACACGAACAGTCGCGACATTGGACTTCTGTGGCTAGTTATTCTACTCTGTGTACGCATCGTTGTGTTAATAAATCTTTAGTTATATGTTATTAATTTAAACTCTAGACTTTCATTCCACTGCAAACCTCATCCCAATAACTCTTGCTTGTTTTTTCTTTCTTTTGTTCTTTCTTCTCTTTCTCCAATCCGTGTTCGAGGGATTTGACAGCAGTGTCACTCTCGTGCCCAGCGAGTTCGGCAACAAATGTAAAAATTACGGCTAGAGCCTTACAATACAGCTGGGAAAACTAGAACATCAGCTGGCCACCATGATGCATGAAGCATTAAATGCGAACCTGGAGGCTTGATAAGTGATCCCCCAACAGGAAGTTTTTGCCGGAAATCGGTCACGAAAATCAGAATAGGTGAGCATACTTTTTATACTAGCAAAAATGTGAATGTTAATGTTATGGAAAACTGTCCAGTCCATAACAAAATTTGCATCATTCCTTGACCCAATATAAAGCTTGCTAATAGGTTATCGTATCATTGCTAATAAGTAATAAATTACAATAAGGACCTAGAGTGTCCATAGAAAAAGGAAGTCATCAGAATCAATTCTGCTCAGGTACCATGGACGTCAGGGAAGACGCTTATTATTATTCTGACAAAAAAACTTATTCATAAAAAATAAGAACTAACTTACCGTAACCTAAGCTTAACCTCTCGGCGCCACAACCGGTGTAGTCTGTTTCCGATAGTTGGTGAAATGCTCCAGATACTGATTGATGGTGTCGATCGGCTGGTAGATGTCGTTTGCCTTCGTATGGTTGGTATTGATATTGATCCTTTGTGCAAAGTAAGCCGGAATCGTGTTGGAGACGTTCGAGCCCAAAAAGCCCTGGAGGAACTCTCGCATCAGCTCCCAGCAACTGGACGCCACCAGGCAGGGTCGGTACTCCACCTCGACCAGCACACCCTTGAAGTTCTGACTCATGGTTACGCTTCCCAGTTTGATCAGGAAGTCCCCGAACTCGAACCGTGGCCCTTTGGATTCGATCTTGGTTTGCTTTTTCGAGGTGTAAACCGGCGAAATGCGCGTCATCAGCAAATCGAACAGCCCGTCCGTAACCAGCGGGATCTGCTTGGCGCCGGTGTCCAGGATGGAAAACACCGAAGCCGGCTGCTCGGAGTTGTGCAGGATGTGGACGGTTTTGGTGGCGCCGATCTGCGGAATGGAGGTGTACGTTTCGCAGTCCACCAGAAAGTGACCGACCTGGACGGCTCCCAGCGCCAGGACGCGCTTCACCAGGAATTCGATTGTTTGCGCGCCCGATTTGTTCTCCACGGGGTACGGTTGCAGGATGGTAACACCCATTGTTTGGGATAGGGAATATTTATCACAAATTAGAGAAAATATCAACGAAAATGAAGGTGCGATCACGGAAACTGTCGAATACCAAACAACACTGACGCTGATCCTGATTGTGCTTCGGTTCCAAAGAGTAGGGGTGTCGTATTTTTTTTTGTGTCGAAATAATCGAATAAATATTGCGCATTAAAATCACTGCACTAAAAAACTAAGAAAACGAATTTATTTAAAACACTTATTTGTTTCCTCTCTCATTCGCTTTTATTGTTGTCGGAGATCGAAGTGATTATCTCATTAGTTTAATTTAAAAAAAAAAACATTTTTCGTGATGTTACGCAAGAAAGTATCGATCGATCCTTGACATCCCAAGTATGGCTCTGACAAAAGTTTGTTTATATTCTAGTACCACGATGTTCGTCCCGGCAGCGCACTGCGACCTTGAACAGCTGTTCTAACAGTACAATCCGACTCAGAACTCAGCAATGAATAACGGAACGTTTATGTTCATTTATATATAAAAATATTCATTCATACAACAGGTCATAGATTTGTATCTAGGTATCTTTCCTTTTAACGCTTGTGTAGTTGTGCTGATGCCTGGCGGTAAATGAGCGACTGCTTGAAATGAAACCACTAAGCTATAGCAAATCTCTTTAGTCTTTATTTAATAAAATTTAAAACATCACGATATACAATTTTTAATCCAAACATTACCACTAAAAGAACTAACTTATTTCATCCAGTACTTTGTTACACGACTCAGGAATATTGAACTTGAGGAACTCGAATTCCTCTGGTCCCGGAAATCGATCCACGACGGTTACGCAATCTTCATTTTCGGCACAGTCTGCTATCATATCCAGGTAACCAAACCAATAAATGACGATTCCACTACCGAACCTGGAATAAAGGATTAGTGTAATTATTAAGATGAAGACGCGAATTTCCCAGTTGACTCTTTACGTCTCAGATTGGACAAAATTGTCATACACACCTATTCCCATAGCTAATCAGCTGATCGCGCACATATTTCAAGTGTGAATCCATATCTCCGAACGATGCCTTGCTTTCGATCCAGTTGACCACCCGTCCTTTGTACATGCAGGGAATGGCCAGCTTGAGGTCTGGTGTTTTATCGTAGCCCGTCCTTCGCAGATCACCCTCGTCGAAGAACACCATGCCCATGTCTCGAGCCATTTGCTTCAGCTTGACCTCGTACTCTTCTCCGATGCAGCGTCGAATCGTGTCCGTTATGGGGCCCTCCATGTTCTCGTTGTACAAACAGTAGCTCACGTTGGCCCCCAGAATGGAGTCCGGTATCAGATCCGGGTTTTTGATCATATTGCCGACATTGGACCGCGTTTTATCGGTGTATTTCCGTAACAGTATAATCCGGCACAGAGAAAGCGGAGGAATTCGCAACGAAACGGACATCCGCAGTAAGACGTCCAACTGGCCGGTGGATTTGACCTTGCGATTGTACTCTGCCAGTAGGTCCTCACCACGGGCGCTGATCTTCCCGTGGCTTTGCCGCAAACGCTGCTGGACCTCTCGCGATAGGATACTTCCGAGCGTTTCCGGGCTATGTTGGGGAAACTTCTTTAGCAGCTCGCGATTGCAATCAATGGACAAACCTCGGAACTTGTGAATAAACTGCTGAATTTCGCTGTACTGTTCGTAATTGAGTATCACCATTTTGTAGTAAATACACTTACTTTTTAACTTTGTGTGTAATAATTGTTATTCAAATAACATAAAACAATAAAATTTCAGCTATTTTCAGCTAGGTATGTAAACCAACAAACTTCTTCTTCTTCTTCTCAATTCTGGTGCTCTTTGCACAGAGCAAAAGAGCGGAAAAATGGCGCAGCGAACTAGCGCTATATTGCCAACGAGTTTTCGTTTATACTCCAATGGAGTTTACTTTCTGGCGAGCACGCCGCGGAACACGACCAAACGTGTTGGTCGCTGCAGTCGTACTCCAAAAACCAACAAACTGACTGGAGAAGAGATTCGAATAAAATCAAAACAAAAACACACCTGCGCCAGCCAGCGAGAAACACGGACGCTGTCAAAACTACATTGAGGTACTAGAATATAAATGCAGTGTTGCCAGTAAAGTATCAATAGGAAGCAATCAGTGAAGTACTAGATTGAAAGTAGTGAGCTGGATTTTTGTATGGTGAGATGATCAGTTCTCCGTTTCTGCAATGAAATGGTGCAAACAGCGTGGGTTCTATGATTCCTTGCCTAATTTGATGCTGTTGAAGCAAAAGTTTGGGTAACTGTGTTGTTGAAGTTGCAAGAAATAAATAATACAACAACACAGTTACCCAAACTTTTGCTCAAACAGCATCAAATTAGGCAAGAAATCGTATAACCCACGCTGTTTGCACCATTTTATTGCAGAAACGGAGAACTGATCATCTCACCATACAAAAATCCAGCTCACTACTTTCAATCTAGTACTTCACTGATTGCTTCCTATTTCTTTACACACGCCCACACGCCTATTTAAAACCACAGACAAACAAACATTTTGATAGCTCGCAAAATCAAAAAAAACGAGAAGCACAGACAAACAGACGTAACACTCCGAACATTTTTCGATTCAAATCATAGTCACGAAAACATATTCGCCCAATGCTAAAAGGCCTATGTTTGGCCGACCACCAACTAGGTGGCGGTAGTGAGCAAACGTCAAACTCGAACAAAAACGATGCGAGCGCCACGGTTGGGCAGTTGGCCAACTATCAAATTTTGAAAAAGACCGTTAAATCGGTGTACGATGTGAATTATCAGAGTGTTACGTCTGTTTGTCTGTGCGAGAAGTATCCCTGATAAAAAATATCATAAAAATACGATAAATTTTATTGTTACAACACCTTTTTTCGAAAATAGGACGCAATCAGTGAAGTACTAGATTGAAAGTAGTGAGCTGGATTTTTGTATGGTGAGATGATCAGATCTGCATTCTGCAAAGAAATGGTGCAAACAGCGAGGGTTATATGATTTCTTGACTAATTTGATGCTGTTTGTGGTCATATGTTAATAATATTGTCGTCGCGGTTGAAACCCGAAGTTTCCTCACACCCCTGCTCACCCCCGACAATCGAGTTTTCTCAAAATACATTCGTGAAAGCTAACGTCGGACCTAGTGCGCTGGACAGCGACCCTGGCCCTCTATCCAGCGCACTGTGCCCGACGTACGTCCGACACACGGTTTAGGAGAAACAGCGATTTTCACGTGTCAAAAATTCCGATTTTCAACTGTACGAACAATATTTACCATGTAATGCATGGTAATTTTATATCCGGGTTCTCTTTTTTTGTGTATAGTCTATTTTACGAAACGACAACAGTGTTGATATTGATATTAACACTCACGGGCTTGGGAACAACCTCCTGTCAAATTTTCATTCATGAAATGAGCGATCAGCTGATCCGAAACGTCTCGTAAAATGACTCATTCTGGAGCTCGATTTGAATAGGTCGTATGTACATTTGTCGATATAAAATTCGATCAGTTTATTTTAGTTATTGTAGCAATAGGGAAGATATTTTGGAGATTTTTAATGATGGAATGGAAGGCCTGTTTTGTGATGATTCTCCTGTATGTATCAACTTTGTCCAATTTCAACGGTTTTTGCTATAATGAGGGAATCCAACTGATCGAATTTTTAATCGACAAAAGCACATACGACCTTTTCAAATCGAGCTCCAGCATTGTTCGTGCAGTTGAAAATCGGAGTTTTTGACACGCGAAAATCGATTTTTCTCCTAAACCGTGATTCGGACTTCCGTCGGACACTGTGCGCTGGATAGAGGGTCAGATCCAACCGCGACGACAATATGAAAAGAGCTAACTGATAGCTGTCATTACTAAACGGACTAGCCTTGGTCTACACTCAGAAATAAAAGTATACACGGAATTACTATTATTTCTGGAGCTCGATTTGAATAGGTCGTATGTACATTTGTCGATATAAAATTCGATCAGTTTATTTTAGTTATTGTAGCAATAGGGAAGATATTTTGGAGACTTTTAATGATGGAACGGAAAGCCTGTTTTGTGATGATTCCGCTGTATGTATCAACTTTGTTCAATTTCAACGGTTTTTGCTATAATAAGCGAATCCAACTGATCGAATTTTTAATCGACAAAAGCACATACGACCTTTTCAAATTGAGCTCCAGATTTATGCATTTTATTCAATTTTATTCCGCATCTCTCTTATTCCCTTTCTGTTTTCATGCGTTCTGCCGTTTAGCCTAGGTTAAAGCGAAGTGATTTTTCGACCCAGATGAAGCAGCGGATAGCATGAAAACAGAAAGAGAGTGAGAGAGATGCGGACACAAAATGCATAAATATCAGAAATTCCGTACACTGAACGAAACTCCCCGCCCAAGATCGACTGAGAGGCGATACGATCACGCCCCTTAACGACATTTGGTCGGAAAGCGTATGGTCCACCGACCGAATGATGTCATCCTAAAACCGGATGACAGTGATATGAAAATTGAATGTCAACCATATGGTCGAGCAACCTTGTTTTTTAGCGATTGATAACAATAATGTCACCGCTATCTTTTCCAAAAAAATGATGTGCTTTGTGACCAGGATACTCTCGCGGGCATCCTTTTCAAAAAAAAAGATGGCATGTCTAAGACATACGAAGCGAAATCGTCAACGACCCGGGTGTCACGATCAAGGAACTTGTTACGCTATCGATGAATAAATTCGGTGCATCTGAGCGGCCTACGCTCTGCAACTAATAATCATTCACACAGCGTGCGTCGACTCATACGCAAACAAGATGATCGTCATCGGCTTTTTAGGATGATTGCCGTATGACTGATTCGTCATTCGAGAACACGATTTTGGTAATTTGGAATGGATGGTCGGACAAATCAGTTGATTTCGGGATGGGGTTTTCGTTCAGTGTATATACTTTTTTATTTCTGAGTGTATGAGCACCGCCGCAAAAACGAAAACGGTCTTGTCCAAAAAGTCCAAAAACCACCAGGTGAAATTACCTCCTTTTTTAACGACTTGGCTCGAATGATCTAGTACTACCCGTAATACAAACGTCAAACGAACTTGCGCTAGTGTTGGTGTGTTGTTGGGAGACAAGACAAACCACGAGCTCTTGGTCGTTTTGCTTCTGGCTGCTGCTGGCTGAATATTTTTCTCATTCTTTCATTTTAGTTTGTAACGAGTAGAACCCAATCTGCGCGACGGGAGTTTTTTCATAAAAAAAAACTATTTTTTTCTTTTCCAAATCGTCGACTGCATTTCGTAACTGTGTTCCGGAGACTATTAGCAAGTGACCAAACGCGAAAAGGTGAATATTCAAGCTCGTTTGTGGGGTTTAAATAGTGCGAGTGCTTGGCCCTCGAAATTTCGAACGGGTGGCTGAGCTGCTGGGTCTGCTGCTGCTGCTGCTGCTGTGGCGGATGTTTGTGAGCGACGATGGATATGAAAATTCGTTAGGCTTAATGGATGTCGTGTCTCTGTGTGAATTGCTCTCGGGTGGTTTCTCATCACACTAGTGCTAGCGTTCCGTGCCTATTTTCGTCGAAAATGCGAGGAAGGCCCGCTCAAGTGAGAAAACAGTGCAGTTGGTGAAGGAAAAAGTCATAAAAATAAAGAAACCGCACCCCGTTCCTTGGGATGGAACAAGCTCATAGGCCGTGTCGTGTGTGTCTAAAGTGGAAGTTTGCACGTCTCAGGTTTGCACCAGAGAGAAGAAAACCCAAAACGCAAGCAAAAAGATCGTGCAGACAACAACGGGAAGGGAAATCTGAAGTCATTTCGGAGTTCCGCCCGTCGAGGGTTGCGTGTTGGTGTGGCTGGTGGCTGGGTACCGACCCATGGTGACCATTGTGAACGAGATTGTAAAAGGAAAAACGGGAAACGGGTTGCATGGTTCATTTGCATGTGTCAAAATAGAAGAAAATATTATTCATGTCTATTTTTCCCCAACATGGAAGCTATGGGAGGGGGAGTGTAGAAATGCAGTGCTTGCAGTTGGAGCTGCCACAAGAAGGTGGATGAAGTGAACGAGTTAGCTAGCCTGTCGTAAGTGCCAGAGAGGGACAAGGAGAACGTCTCACGCAGACGTCGTCGCCGTGGTTGTTTTCTTTACTTTGGTTATCTTCCTGGTCAGCTTCTGTTGGTGATGTTATTATTGGTGTCGTTGTGTGTACATAAAATTAGGCAGTCCTTCCGTCTTTGGTTCTGCTCTGCGATCGTTGTGCTATTGACGAATTGCGGAATGATTGGATAACTCTTCTAGGTACTATTTATGTGAGTATTGTATTTTTACAGGATTCGAAAAAAGCTCTATGTTACACTGCTAAGCTTAGACTGACGAGGTAAAGTAGGTACGCAAGCTTATAAAATGTATTGTCGTCGCGGTTGAAACCCGAAGTTTCCCCACACCCGACAATCGAATTTTCTCAAAATCCATACGTGAAACCTAACGTCGGACGTAGTGCGCTGGACAGCGGACCTGGCCCTCTATCCAGCGCACTGTGCCCGACGTACGTCCGACACACGGTTTAGGAGAAACATCGATTTTCGCGTGTCAAAAATTCCGATTTTCAACTGCACGAACAATAAAAGAAGAATATGGTGATTCACCGCGTATCAGTAACAAGCGCTCAGTATAAATCGATAAGACACTTTGATTCTTATGGAGCAAGGCACATCATCAGGCTTTTCCTTTGAATCATATTTGCAAGAGTTATTCTATCACTTTGAAATTGCTAATCAACTGATAAAAGGTTTGTTGTCTGACAAATACATGATAAACTAGCAATGGACCATATGAATACCGATTCTTATATGTATGGAGTGTGATACATTCAAATATATCTAGAAATTTCATTTATGTTTGTTTTATAGAAATCTGTGGATTTTTGATGACTTATTTAATCTCAGGCTTGTTAACAAATCCTTTTTTCGTGACTTGTTCATTAATTTCGAAATTTGGAGCAGTCACCATAAAGTTCATATTTATGAGCCGTTTCAAATAACGTCATATTTTCTTTTAAACAAGTGACTATTTTAACTATTGTGATAATTTATAACCTACGTTCCTGTGATGTGTACGCAGATGCCATCCTGTTACTAGTCACCGGTAAACACTTGACATATATAGACCGTTTCGGAGTGTGAGTTTTAGGTTGTCTTACCCTTTTTTAAGCAATGGGGGCTAATTGGCTGCTTGTAAAGAGTCTGATCATGTCTAGTTTGAGTAGTGGCTACGGTAAGGATAACTCGAGACAATCTTTAGCAATGATGAATCTTTGCGAACCAATGCAAAAAGATACAGCCCAAGTGGCTGTGAACCTTACTTTCGTAAAGGAAATTTTGATGTAGGAAACCTTGTAAATCCGGTGTTTGCTTCTTTCAGTAAAAATGAAACAATAAACTCGCGAGTCATGCCTCGAGCATGTGTGCTTGTCAACAACGCAATCGTTGTCACACTCGTCTCTGAATTAACCACCAGAGATGTATGTGCTGTCACAATTGATGTATTTATTGGAAACGGCTTCCAAGAAACCTCAACTGGAAATACGCCTATTCAGTTTTTTTCCGCATGATGAACCATCCCCTAGGGACTTACGCTAATTGTTGGCAGTGATGCTAATACTCACCGTATCATCTGGGGCAGTTCAGACATCAACTTGAGTGACTCCAGTTTGATGGGATACTAAAGTAGAAAGGATCTTGGATTACTCAATTTAGTCAATAACGCTTTGCTCTAGTCCCGAGCTGACCAATTGGCATGTGTGAGATAAAGAATCTTTATCTGACCATCGCTAGATCTTTTTGAAACATTCAAATGTTACTTCGCAAACTTTCCGTTTCAGGAATTCCCGGTTCCAACTGGGATCTCTTCACTGATTTGGTTGCGGCCATATTTCCTGGATATTCACCATCCATTGACACTCCAAGTGATTTAGATGATGCCGTTGACACTACAACGACCTTCATCATGGAAGCTTTTAAAGAAGCATGCCCTCTAAGGTCTGTGAAGATCACAAGAGAAACTCTGGAAACAATGTAGAAAGAGGTGGAACAGACGATGTTCGGCAGGTTCGGAGGCTTTCAGGTCGGCTCGCAAGGCCCACAGGAAAGCTCTCCGGTCTGCTAAACGACCCGGCTGGAAAAACCTTTGTACAAATGTTTCCAGTTTGAGTGAAGTCAGTCGGTTAAATAAAATCCTTGCGAAATCTAAGGATTTCCGCGTGAACGAACTTCGTTTGCCAAATGGCGATCTGACTTCCTCTGATGAGGAAGTTCTGGAATGCTTATTCAGCTCACACTATCCTGGATCTGAGACTCCTGGATGTGTGGATATTCCATCTTCGGATGAACCTGATGTCTTTTCTTGTAGCTACGATTCCCTGGCATCGGCTCGGAGTATTGTAACTATAGAATCGATTGAGTGGGCACTTCATAGCTTTGCTCCTTTCAAATCTTCTGGGGCAGATGGGGTTTATCCTATTTTGCTTCAGAAGGGATTTGATTATTTCAAACATGTTTTGAAAAAAATACTTGTTTGCAGTTATGCTACAGGGTATATTCCCAAATCTTGGCGGGATATTACTGTGAAGTTTATTCCGAAAGTGGGTCGTGCGTCGTATGAAGAAGCAAAGAGTTTCAGACCTATCAGTTTGACCTCTTTTCTTCTGAAATGCTTAGAACGCATTGTGGATCATCACATCCGTGATGTTCATCTGGCCAACGTGCCTCTTAATGTGAACCAACATGCCTACCAATCTGGTAAGTCTGGTAATGCTTTCTAGATATCGTAAATAACCTTGTGTAAAAGAGTCACAGTTCTTTTACACAAGGTTATTTACGATATCGAAAAAGCATTCGCTCAAAAGCAATCTTGTTTGGGTGTTTTATTAGATATCGAGAGTGCCTTTGACAATGTGCCTTTCGATGTCATATTAGAAGCCGCACGGAGTCATGGTATATCTCCAATAATTTCCAATTGGATTCAACAAATGCTCAAAAACCGATATCTCTTCTCGACATTGCGTCTAGCAGGGATTAGGAAACTGAGTGTTTGTGGATGCCCCCAAGGGGGAGTCTTGTCACCGCTTTTGTGGAATCTCGTAGCAGATACGCTATTGAGGCAACTCAATAATAGCGGTTTTCCTACTTATGGTTTTGCCGACGACTACCTAGCATTGTTAGTTGGTATGTGTATCACCACCCTTTTCGACCTGATGCAGGTAGTTGAGGGTTGGTGTCGCCAATATGGCCTTTTGGTTAATCCGAGTAAAACATCTATTGTTCTTTTTACGGAAAGGCGAAACTGTAATTGCGTTCGACCTTTTCGTTTCTTTAATTCTGAAATCGATGTGACGAAACAGGTTAAGTACGTTGGAGCCATTCTTGATTCCAAGCTTTCCTGGACACCTCACATTGAGTTCAGAATCAAGAAAGCTTGTATAGCCTTCGTGCAATGCCGGCGAACCTTTGGTTCAATTTGGGGTCTAAAACCCAAGTATATCAAATGGATCTACATAACTGTTATTCGGCCAATATTGACCTATGGATGTCTTGTGTTGTGGCAAAAAGGCGAAGTTAGAACGGTTTAATCAAAATTAGGCCATCTCCAAAGGCGTTGTCTGGAGCGTTCTCTTCAACTCCCACGGCAGCGCTCGAAGTTCTCTTTGACGTTGCTCCACTACACATTCATCTCAAACAAGAAGCACTTTCTTGCACTTACCGTCTACGGGTACTCGGTCTACTAGAGGAAAATCCTGTGAACCGCACATCAACACACACCTCGTTGTTTCCACTTTTGATGAATTGGGATAAAATTGTCCTTGCTCCAAGTGATCTTACAATTACTTGTAATTTCCCATATAGGACATTTTCCACGAAATTCCCTTCCCGGGAAGAGTGGACATCTGGATATCTGGAAAGAAGTATTTCAGACGGCATCGTATGTTACACTGAGAAGGGAGCCTCTCAAAAGTCGAGCAGAGGTTTCTGGTGTTTATTATCGTGAGCTAAGGCTGCATCAGTCTTACTCACTTGGTAGAAATTGCACCGTTTTTAAGGTCGAAATCTTTGCTCTTATGTACGGAGTGCAATCAGCACTTCAGCAACACGTAATGGGCAAAATAATATACTTCTGTTGAGATAGCCAGGCTGCTATTAAGGCCGGACGGGACGGTGGTTGAGTCGTCCGCCATTGCTCTGTTGCTAGTAAGATGCAAAGCTCAACTTCTACTTCATATTAGGTATTGACTAGAAATTTGATCGTTCATTTGCTCACTTGTGGTGCACAATCGACTAAAGTTTCAGCTACGTCAGTGCAGTGGAAATTGATATTTGCTTCTTCAAAATCGCGAGGCAAATTGTTAGAAAGAGAGGGAAGATAGAAAAAATTACACGTCGTCCCGTGCGGCCTTAAAGCACTTGCTTCGGCCAACTCTAGCACAGCTAAAATTTTTGAAATTTAAACTGGATGTAAATCATAAACACTGTGATTTTACACGAATTGAAAAGATAATTCGATTTGAAATTCTATTAAAATCAATGCACATAATTGGAGCATGGAAAAAGACGTAATAATGTAGCTTTATTCACATGATATTACTTCTCAATGTAAAATTCAGCACATTTTTAAAAATAAATCAACATACATTGGCTTTTAAATCGAAAAACATTTACATTTACATCATCGTGTAAAACTAAACGATTTTGAATCGCAACGGAAAAGGAATATGGCTGACGCGTTACCCAGTCTTCGATTGGTTTTGTTCATCAGCGGCCTTCTTAATTGGTTTCGTGAATTTCTGCTGCTGATTCGTGATTTAAGCATAACGTACGCGAGTTTCGTGTATCTTACAGACTACCTTATATACAAATATCTGCAGGTAGGTTCCATCTAATATTAGAATGCAAAATTTATTCTAGTTGGCATCGAAACTTTGCTTGCTTTCAGATACCCTCAATCCCGTCACAATCGGGAAGCCGGGAGACTCTGTCTAATCCGCTCGTCCCCACACGCAGCTATCGGAGTAATTCGATAAATCATTCAATCAAAAATCAAAATGAAGTGAATTAATAAATCGTCCACAAGTATCCTTCCCAAAGCATGTTTTGTTTTTTTTGCAACCTGAAATCTCGGGGGAGAAAATGATGCTGCTTTCTTGTGATTTGGAACAAGTGGGAACGAAACAGAATAGGAGAACCAAGCGCGTGGCGCGCTTCGAGTAAATTTCAACGACGTGTAAATTTACACACGTTGTCTTTCATTTCAAGCATTGTAAATTACAAGCTCGATGTAAATTTGCGTTTATTTTGATGCTCCAAATATGTGCATCGAAATCAATGCAAATTTACACGAATGTTTTAAGTGTGAGGTCGAAGTTAGTTATCGCTTGTCGAATTCAAAACGATGAGCTGAACTCAGCAAATGCTGTTCACCTTCTATGGGTACACGGAAAGATCGATGTACACAGAGCAAGGAGTGACTTTCACGCAGCGATCGAAAAGACAAAAGATTTCATGCAAACTTGTGTGAAATTTTTCGCAAATTTGTCTAACAACGGATCAGCACATTTTTTGTGCTGATCCAGTCGTACACAAATATGAGTGAAAAATCCTTTGTCTTTTCGCAAGTTACTCATTCGCTGTGTACTTTCGTTTAAGGGTGTACCTGACCATTCTTCCATCGCTGAAAAGAAATGGCATTGGAGCATTACATGACTTCATTGGCCCTGAGCCAGCTATTCCGATATCGAAGTGTTGGGTAAAGCTTCAGATTCACACCTGGGCTGCCCCTCAACACAGACAATACTAGAATAGTTTGGAGTCATGTCGTCAAACCAAATTGTATTGTAGGGAATCGCGCCACTTGGGCGGTGGCTTCTATATTCGTCTGTTTTCCACTATAACTCAGTCAAATTTGAACCAATTAACACAACTTTTGGAATGTGCTGAGATAGGTATAGTATCTACCCGTGTACAACATTTCAAGTCAATTGGTTAAAAATTGACTGAGTTATAGTGGAAAACAGACGAATATAGAAGCCACCGCCCAAGTGGCGCGATACCCTACTAAGCCATCTCCAAGGGTGACGAAGTATCTTACAAATCTGTCGAAGCAGAATTGCAACATGCTGGTCAAAGCATTGACTGGTCACTAACGACTCAGCTACCACATGGCAAATGTACAGCAAGCTGATACATTTGTACGTGATAGCCATAGCTGTGAATCCGATTATGGAACTTCGTATCATTTGATACACAACTGTCCAGTTTTTGCGCAGCTGCTTTTCTGAGTACATTTATCGAGTGAAACTGACTCCAGAAACCACAATCTTCAGAATGTTCTGTTGTTCTTAACCCGCTGTGGTAAAGAGCTATAGGCTCCCTTTACGCTTTGTGGGTTATTATGCAATGGCCTTTCAGGTAAATGATAGAATAAGCTTTTATCATGGCGATGGCACAAATTTTCCGAATTGAGGATAACGTGCCTCTGGAGCCGACCTAGATACCTGATACCTGGAGGCTAATATATTTGACCAAAAACAAATCAATGATCAAACATATGGTTTGACTCAATCGTATTTTCATAAGTGCCGAACTGAGGTTTATTCAGTTCATTCCTTGTCAAATGGTTGACCCTGTATATTGAGCTTCTCGAGAATTTTTAGCATTTCGGCAAGTTTCTCTTCAACCTCTAGGTTGCGCGCCAGGGTATAATTTGTGTTGGGCACTTTGCGACGATTAACTCAAATCCGCACACCAGCGCACAATTTGCGCGCCGATTGCCTATGCGCCAAGTTTTTCACTAGCCAAATCACTATTAATCAGTGGTTTAATGAAGTAAAAGCGTTGTTACCGTCAATAATATCTTTGTTGTACATTATTTCCAGACATAAAGACGTTCAATGTTTTAGACAAAAAATGGAACCGAACCCTAAGAGAGATAGAGCTCTTGGCGCGAACCATTTTGACACTTGTTTATTTACATTTTGTATGGCGCACAGCCCGGCGCATGGGCTGTCGGCGCACCAGTTGTTGGCCGGTATGCGGATTTCAGAAAAGATTCGCAATACTTGATGCCTTAGGTTTCGAGTACACAGGGTCAAATATTTGACAAGAAATGAACTGAAGGGGCCAGCATCTGTTTGACACTTATAAAAATCTGATCGAGTCAAATCAGATGTTTGATCATTGAGCTGTACCTGTGCACTCGCGCCTTTAGTTTTACTGATTTGATTTGTCTTATTTTAAGTATACGATAACAGTTTTGTAGAACCTTGACGTAAAACGTAACTAACTCGAAAATGGAATGCTTAATTTTCGTCACGCGAGCATTTGTCTTTTGGTGAGTCTTCTTCTTGTGGTGAGTCAACGCCGTAAACACCAGTATCCGCGTGAAGCACTGACGACGAATAATTTATTCCGCATGTTATAGGAACGACATGTCGCTGCATGTCACTCACCATTGGATGTCGTCATTAGTGTCCATGAAGTTGCAAATTGATTCACCAAACCTTCAAGTTTCAACATAAGATCCGCCAGGCGTCCGTCCAGTCGTGCTCGATAGCTACAACAAACCTGAGTGAACCGAAAACCGAACGAATCGCTCACACCTTCAATCAATCTATACGCTGCCTTACCTGCATAATATGATGCAAGCGTGGTGTCGCGGATACCATTTATTCACATGGGCTTCCCATTCAACACGTAATTTCGCCTTGCAAGTCTTATAATTTACGCCGCACCAGCTGTTTTTTCTTCTTCGTCTATAATCAATAAACATTGTGAATGTGCGACCATTTTTCTATTCCCTATTCAAAGCGGTGGTCGTCGGTCTCCTTTGCCGTTTTATTAATGCTACTTAGCTAAGACTTATACTTAGGTACCTACCAGCTTGATTCACAATATGCGATGGTGGTGCCGGTGCGGAGTGGTCAGTGGTAAATAAAAAGCATAACACACGCCATCCGTGTATTTTATATGCATACTTGCTTCATTGGCCCTGTTGGGAATTTGTGTAAGCATTAAGCAAGCATTGCTTGTGTATTTTCTTGTCGAGTTGTATTTAGCTATGTTTGCACCCTTTATAAGGTGACATTGTATCTGGCCTGAAATGTTATTGTTTATGTTGATTTTAATGATATACAAAATTTTTGGCAGAATAATGCACTGCTAAATGATGCATATTATGCAAAAGGTAGTGTAGTACCTCAATAGGGCCCATATAGTCTATGTGTCTATGTGGAAAGACCATGCTGAGTGTGATGGGTTCGATCATCGGTCGGTCCAGGAACTTTTCGCAATGAAAATTTCCTTGGCTTTCTTTGGTATAGAGTATCTTCGTGCCTGCCACATAATAAACACATGCCAAAATGATCATTGACAGAGGAAGCTCTCAGTTAATCACAATGGGAGTGTTAAATAGTGTAATAGTGTTAAATAGTGTAAGAGTGTAAATACTATGCTGTAGAGTAGACTTTGTCCCAGTTATAACGTCACGTCAAAAACAAGAAGACAACATAAAATACCTCAATGACTCCGTACACATCCTTATCATAATAAGTTAAAAACTGCCGAAGGTCATTTCTTGTTATTTCATTCAATCATTGATTATGTTGAGCAGAAATGTGAAGATGTAGAAGAAAAAAAAGTTTTCGGGCACTCAACTTAGAATTTACTGACGCATAGATCTCCTTCCTTAGGAGTAGGCTCTGTCCCGCCAAGAAAAAAAAAACAGCCAAGTCAAACCCACACTTAGTTACGGTCAACATCAAACGATAATTATAATCATATTCCAAAAGTGGCGCTAAGAAGGTGAAACTATTATTGTGCTCTTACAGTGCTCGCCATACCGCAGAGACGCCACCACGTACAAGTGGAACTCGACAATAGCAAATGGCTTGCCTCTTGAACCTCTTGAAAATAAGTATACGCTAAAAGTGAGTGGGTGGGTGTCAAACTGTCTGACGAATTCGGCAAAAATAACTTGCCAGCCTGAACGAAGGTGGCTCAGGTTGTTATGAAATACTGTCGTCCCGTATTCGGATGCAAATGACCGTAAAAATTCAATGCAGGGAGCGTTATTATTATACCCTCTGCGGAAGTAAGTGCTACTGCCCACCAAATGTGATTGAATCCATTCCAACGGAAGTCCAAACCTTTGGTGAATGAAAGTCACGTACACGCTGTTGTGCAACGGAAACTGAAAGTGAGTGTGTTGAGTCGGTATTGGATGTCATTGAAACCATCAATGCTTTGCTGACTTGAAATTACAGATCTTAGAATTTACTTTATAATGAACATTAGTGGTTCAGTTAAGTAACACACTTCTATTACTTTCAGTCCTGAGCACCCATAGTGGTGCAGAGGGCCGAATTGAAAAATCTCCATCCTGGGCGATTGCCTGACATGGCCTTGACCTGTGGCCAGGTCTAATTTCTGTCGACTTCCTTTATTTCCTTGTTGATCCTGCGCCGCCATTAGCCATTGGGTCTTTCTCTGCTGTGATGTTCTGCTGGGTACCAACCTAACGCTTGTTTGCAGATTTCGTTCCCGCACCTGCGTACATACCATTTTTTAATGTTTCCAGCGCAAAAAAAACAGCAAGATAAATTGCTGAATTTCAGCAACATTTTTGTTGAATTTCAGCACAAGCTGATCAACTGTCAACATTATATTGCTGAATGGTTCAACAAGTTGAAAAATAATGGCTGATACTCAGTAAATTAGTATTGCTGAATGCAATCAGCACAAAAAAAAACAACAAAGTTTGCAGAATAACAGCAAAAAAGATTTACAGTGTACAGGGCCCATATAGCCGAGGCGGTAAACGCACGGGTATTCAGCATGACCATGCTGAGGGTGACGGGTTCGATTCCCGGTCGGTCCAGGATCTTTTCGTAAAGCAAATTTCCTTGACTTCCTTGGGCATAGAGTATCTTCGTGCCTGCCACACGATATACGCATGCAAAATGGTCATTGGCAGAGGAAGCTCTCAGTTAATAACTGTGGAAGTGCTCATAGAACACTAAGCTGAGAAGCAGGCTTTGTCCCAATAAGGACGTTACGCCAAGAAGAGAGAGAGAGAGAGAGAGTGTGGCCGACCCACCTCCACTTACCCTCCCGAATTTCTGTTGCTATCGGCCTTTGATGACATCGACGATGGAGCTCCACGTTGGAGATCCAATTGTCAGGCCACCATGCATGAATTTTATACCGCAGACATCTATTGACGAAGACTAATCTGGTTGTTTTTTCATATATTTCCTAAACTCGCAAAAGCAGCCTTCGCCTTCTTGATCTATGCACCTATGCAGTGTTGCGAATACTCACTTGCAAGAGTGATACTCACTTACTTCTATCTCAGTCCAGAAGCATGCTATCAAAAAATTATGTTTGAAGGGCTTTTAGATTGTAGTTTAATCTAAAAGTTTGCCAAAAAAAGTAAAGGTCGCAGACGCATACCATAGTTATGAGAGAGCTGTGAGTACGAGGTGAGTAAAATTCGTGTAATTTATACTCACCTCGTACTCACAGCTTTCTCGCGGTTTTGGTATGCGTCTGCGACTTTCACTTTACTTGGCAAACTTTTAGATTAAACTACAATCTTAAAGCCCTTCGAACATTATTTTTTGATAGCATGCTTCTGGACTGAGATAGAAGCAAGTGAGTATAACTTTTCGCAAGTGAGTATTCCCAGTGTCGATCTTAGTGCCACCATCGGCCGCCATTTGGCTACCAAGATATTGGAAGCTTTCAACATTCTTCATTGCTTGCCAGGCTACCGTAAAGCTGGAAGGGTACATCTAACGATTTGGTCTTGTTGACGTTGATGGTAAAACCTGCCGCCGAGGAGCGATCGGCAAAATCATCGAGCTTACTCTGCATATCAGAGCGCCGTTGAGATAGGAGTGCAACGTCATCAGCCAATTCAAAGTCATTTAGGTGCTCCATGGTAATCGGCTGCCACAGCAACCCATGATTTGGTTCACGATCAATCGCACCTACCAGGATCTCGTCGACTACGATGAGGAACAATAGCGGTGATAATTTACTTCCTTAGCTCACTCCAGCAACGATCCGGATGGGATCGGACAAAACATCAAATGCACTGTACTGTGCTTCAATGAGGCCGATGATTTTCTCAGGGACATCCTTGCGCCTAACACATGTATTCGTGATTGAGACAGTCGAAAGCTTTTTCGTAATCATTGAACACCAGGTAGACTCTTGGAATTCATTGATTTGCTTCAAGATGATACGGAGCGTGACAATATGGTCCACACAGGATCGTCCGGCACGGAATCCTGCTTGCTGCCGTCGGAGAGTTGCGTCAATCTTCTCTTGAATCCGGTTAAGGATCACTTTGCCGAGGACTTTGAAAACGATACACAAGAACATGATGCCCCGCCAATTATCGCATACTGTCAGGTCACCCTTTTTGGGTACCTTTACTAATACGCCTTGAATCCAGTCGGCCGGAAATGTCGTGGTTTCCCACATGTTGCAGAATAATAGATGCAGAAGCAGTTGTGCGGATACTACAGGGTCAGCTTTGAGCATCTCAGCTGATATGCGATTGATCTCTGGGACCATTTTCGATTTCATGCTACGGATGGCTGTTTCTATCTTCTGCACTGATAGAGCTTCGGTGTTGACACGGGAAATGCGTCGAACCCTTGGCGGATCATGCTGGGGTGTTGATGGCGTAGCCGACACTTGAAAAACAATCCCAAAGTGCTCGGATCATCGTTTCAACTGGTCAGCCGGGTCGGTCAGTAACTGTCCAGATGTGTCTTTCACGGGCATCGTAGCATTCATCTTAGTTCCACTAAGGCGACGTGAGGAGACGGATGTCGCCGGTGTTTGTGACTTTCTCGCCTTCGTTGGCTAGGGCGGACTCACGCTCTTTTGTCCCGTCTACATGAGTGTTTCACTTCCTTCTCGAGAGCCGAATAGCGCTGACGGGCTACGGCGTTGGCTCCTCGTATTTTCGCTCGTTCTATCGCGGCTTTCGCGTTTCTTCAGCTTATTATACGCAACGGTTCAACTTCCCCAACAGCGAAGAAAAAAAGAAGGCGATGTGAGACATCTTAGAGCAGCGGTTTTCAGATCGTGCACCGCGGTGCACTTGGTGCACCGCAAAGCTTTGCTAAGTGCACCGCGTGTATTCCAAATATATTACCTTCACAATAATGATTAGTGAGTGTTTTGTAATTAAATCACTCAAAATATATCTTTTAGTTACACAGAATAGAGGAGGCCTGATTTAACCATCATAAAACCAAAAAAAAAATGATTTGGGTTCTATCGTAGTATTAAGTATCTCACAAAAGCTTTTTTTAACTAGAAATTGTTGCTTGTTCACTAGACCTTCAATGAAAGATACTAAATTTTTTATAGACTTTAGAAAATTTCACATTAATTCAGAACAAAGCGATCTTACGGCGGAACTGTAGGAAAGTTTCTGATAAAACCATAGAAAAATCACAGTTCTAGAGATCTTTAGATATCTCAAAAAACCACGAGGAAAATCTTCAATGGTCGCGTCGGAAATCAACCATAGTTTTTAAGGTTCAAGTAAGGAACCTATCTTCAAAAAACGCGAGATGGGATCTCTGCATCAATTTAAAAGTTAATCTCAGAGAACATGATCATTATTTTTAAAGGATTTTTTATCAAATATTCTTATAAGTTTGGCATGAATACTGAGGAAAATTTTACCAGTTCTTATAAATATCTCCAGGAATTATGAATAGTAGTCTTAGGACCTGTTATGTACAGAAGCAGAACTTTACCGAGTTTCTCACCAGGAGTCCTACAAAAATGTTATTTTTTTTTGGAAAGAATTTCACCAGGGATCTGCTGACGATTTCGCCAAGAATATCAAAGACCTGGACTGGAAATTCGAAAAAAAAAAACACCACCAAAGAAGTAATAAAGAAATACAAGAAAATAAAGAAATGAAGTAATAAAGAAATACAAGTAATGAAAGTCATAGTCATGATCGGTGAAAGAAAGTCTTTTCAACTACATGTCTAGTGCATGTACCAGAAAGTGGCATCGAAAAATGCACTAGAGTTTTAAACAAACAAAAAAAAAATAGAAATTTTGAAAGAGTGCACCGCGCGACGATTTATTTCTAAAAGGTGCACCGCAAAGCAAAAGGTCTGAAAACCCCTGTCTTAGAGGAAAGCATAGGGTATTAGTTCCCTTATTAGGCATGTGGCTCTCTTTTCCATCCTACTAAAATCAAAGAATTCAAGCGCTGTTTGTTTTGTTTCTTATCTTTGTATTTTTTGTTAGAAGTGAGCAAGTATGAAAACAGAAAGAACGTAATTAATTGCTTGTTTTCGAATTCGATGAATTTGGGGGCGTGAGATCCTATCCTTAAAAACACCGTTAAACTTTAGATTACGGTTAGTCAACATTGTAGATTAATCGTTGACTTCACTTCCAACTTTACTATTAATAGATCTTCGACCTCGGCGCAAATATTTGATGATTCCACTATGACCAGAATCAAGTCTGAAGTACCATTATGCTTTTGATACAATATCAGTTCCAAGAAATATTGATTGAAACAGTCAACAACAACAGCAACCACAGCTGCAGTGATGCAATGGCTCGATTGGATGAGTGTGGGATAGTTGCCTCCATCCATCTGGGACACGACACACGCACTCGACCAAATAACAAAGCTTATGTCGTCGTTGCGTGGTCTCTTTTCTGTCGGAGTCTGTGTCCATCCATCCGCAAGCATCCCAGCAACGAGGAGGAGACAACGACGTGAAACACCTTAGAGGAAATTGGCGTACAATGCGTCACAAGCGTATATATTTATTTCATTATTACTTTGAGACTTCTAATGGATTCGCACAATAGAAATACACTAGAACTCCAATGGCGCTCTAGTCACTTTTCCTATTTAATCAAATGTATAACTTATATTGTAATAATTGATTGTTTTTAATTGTCCAGCTTGAAGAGCATCTTTTGTTTTGGTAAACAAAATTTATTTGACACATCTAGTACCGCTACTGACGCTGTAAGGGCATGGCAAACTAGATGTTAGTCACACAAACAGTCGCGACATTGGACTTCTGTGGCTAGTTATTCTAATATTCGCACCAAGGAACACTTGATTTGCGAACTTTGGATCTTGGCAAAATCTAAGACAATGAAACGATTTTGCTGAAATTTTATAGAGTTTCCGACATAATCCAGAAATATCAGTGACATATTGTATCTTCATGTCTGCCACATGATATACGAATGCAAAATAGCTGACTAACGAACAAAGCCCTCAGTTGAAAATTGGGACCTCCCAGCTCGAAGAGTAGACTTCGCAGTTGGGACGAAACTTCTGTAAGAATAAGATAAAACAACTTGCATTTTGACACATATTTTATTGGAAATACAAAAAATACTGTTTGTTTCTCAGCTCATTGCATTATTAACTATTGATTTCAGGCTAAAATTGAGTCTTTTCTTCTTAAGGTTGTTATTTTACCCCAGTCTCCCATTATCAACGACCGGTAACTCGAGCGGAAAGGTTGGGTGAATTCTCGCGTCTCATTCGCGTGCGTTCGAACGTTCGCGGTACATAAATATCCGTATCCACACATCTACGCCCGACCGTCAGTCAGTCTATGGATGCGGTCGTCGCCAATCGGTGCAATCGGAAGCAAATTGGGAAAATTATGTGAAAAATCGCAGCATCGCTAGTAGAAATCGTTGTTGGTTTCCCATCACGTCCGTTTTACGGATGGGTGTTTTTCTTGGTATGGCACACCAACCATATTGGAGTTGGAGTGCCGGAGCTCAGCCGGCGGGGCGGCGGATGGAGAGCAATTTGAGATGAGGGCATGTGATGAAACTCGTTCGTGAGAAGCGTTGTGGAGGTTTGTCGACCGGCAGTCATCAACGTTAAAATATGTCTTAATAGGTTTGAATCGCATTCATGGTAGGTTGCAGACTTTCTGACATCGTTTGCGTGGTTTTGGTGAAACAGTGCTACAAAGGCACGAAATGAATAATTTTATTTTATATCTATTTCACATTCATTCGCAATGTGCATTTCAATCGCAAAGCAAAAAAAAAGATCGGATGTCAAGAAGATCCTACACTCTTCGTTGAGCTGGACTCGATGTCCAAGAACTTCCAGTCCAGAGTGTTCATTTTTACTTTTATCATTCTGGTAAGCTACCTATAAAATGTGCTTAATGGAGATCTGGTCCGCTGTCTCATTATTACTTCTAGGTCATGAACGACAGTAGATGACCTGGGCTAGCACTTCATAGGGTGCATATTCGCTTAGTAGTTCTTGCATTCTAACTTGTCGGTTTTCTTGAGGAAGGGGTAGATAACTCTTCCTTCCGCCTCTCTAGTGGCAGTTCAATTTTTCAGATCCCCACCTTTTCTTGGACCTTCTTGATGAGCTTTGCTAGGATACCAACTGGCTTGTGTGTGACATGCTGAACTTCCCCTCAAGTAGGAATACGCTCATTGCACTTACTGCACTGACGCAGTCGTTTCTTCCGTTGTCTTGGTCCACCGTGCCTAGTTTTCTATACCATTCAATTGTTCGTCGTAGTGCTGCTTCCAACTTTCGATCACCTCACTTTTGTTCGCAACTTTTATCGCAGAAGAGACAGTCACAAAAACAAGATTTTGAAATCCCTTATCTCTTATCGTTAGAGACAGAAAAAAATATATTGGGATAATAGTTTTTTTTTTGGTAATTAATACCTTGAATTATCTGTTTCTAAATGAGCATAGAAGCAAATATTATTTTCCTCAAGTAGGTCAGTATCCTGCGTATGATGTGTGCTGTAGATTTTGAAACTGTTGCTTCAATTAACGCTTCATCAATTATACATTCAGGGTGAAAAATAAGTAGGTATATCAATACATAAGCCAGTTCCTGCGAAACGTTGAACGCACATGAAGTGTTAATTAAGATCATAAAATTGTACCATCATCGTGTTGTGAAGAAAGAAGAAAATAGGAAACATGCAGCTCTGTCGAGCGTGCGTCCGAGAGAAGAAGAACTTGCACACCAGATGCAGCAATCATATAGTGTTGATAGTGTTGTGTGGGGAAGCGGTTTTCTAGAAGATTCTATGTGTGCAGCACAGTAATTACGAAAACAGCCCAAGATGGTGATTATCTAATAAATTCAATCAAGAAAAGTTCGCCGACTAGCCCGATAAGATATTTGGATAAGACCCCAGCAGCAGCAGACCCAGACGTTGAATTCTACAAAAGAAAAAAAAAATATATCGTGTTAATTGAAGTGATTTTTGACTGCCAGATTCTAATACTTGTGTTCATTTTGCGTTTAACTCACCCAGCAGGAGGAAGTGAAGAAAAAATCGGGCTTAATGTAGGTGCGATAACGAGCTGTAGTGAATCTGCGAATCGTAGTAGCAGCAAGCTGTGCTCTATCCGCATCGGGTACGGATCATCGATCGCCGTGCTGGCTAGCCGCTGGCTGGCAGATACTGGCAAGCTATGGATATCATCGACGTCGAGGAGGTGCTCGGAGATGACTCATTCATTTGGTAAGTTTCAGTTTCGCCTTCTATTTGCTGCTATGCTCGTTAAAACGTACACAAAGCGTCGCTCGCTGGGCACGGCGTATGACGAGAGCTGCTTTTTCAGGCCAACAACTGCATTTGTGCTAGAGATTGTTATTTTATCCCAGCATCTATGGTTTATGTGAGTGTTTTTCTACGAAACACGCGCTGGTAGAGTTTTGTTTTATTCATACGTATTTTTTAAGGAATGTTGTTACGTCTGTAAAGGTAAATTATAATGCGTTTTATTCATAAATATGCTTACTGAGAGAAAAAAGACGATTATGTCAGAGATAGAAGGGTTCATTTGAATGTAACAGTTTTTGAAATTATGTGACAACAGAACACACAAAATTTAGCGAAGAAAATGTCATGTAATTTTAATGAGATGAACAGAGGGCTCTGAAGCAAAAGGAAGAGCAGAACATGAATATAAATTTCTACTATTTGTCTCTACATATTGTTATTTTCCCAGATTTATCTTTCTCTAAAACTCGGGAAATTGGCTAAAATGATTATTCTTCGGTAATTTTCTACTGCAAACTGTGTATAGTCCAAAAAAATGTTTCTGAATCTTCACAGAATTTTGAAAAGCTTGTTTACACTCTTGCATTTAGGATATGGCATTCATTTTTTTCTACAGAATTAGTTTCACTGAACTATTTACTTTGCAAAGTTGAACTTGTTCGATTTCAAAATTTCGTAAAACAAGGACATCCTAGGCTTTACTAACACCCGCCATGTCACACTTTTTCATGACACCTCACCATTGCTTGTGGAGCGGATCTGGTGTGATGGTTAGAACACTTGACTATCACGCCGAGGACCTGGGATCGAATCCCACTCCCGACAAACTCGCAAAAATGTGAGTTCTTCCTTCGGAAGTGAAGTAAAGCGTGGGTCCCGATATGAACTAGCCTAGGGCTAAAAATCTCGTTAATACAGATAAAAAAACCTCTGGGCTTGGATTATATCTTCCAGGAAGCTTTGAATTCAGGCATGTGGCCGATGTGCTTTGCAGTAATGATTGGAATAGCTGAATGTATAATCAATGGCAAACAATTCTGTAAAAATCAGATCTTCAATTCATCTGATAAAGTTATACTGATCATGCTGCTGCATAGTACATCGAACATTTGTCGATGTCATTTATGTGCCGGGAAAATATAATTCCAAGTTGGTGAGAATATTAAAAACTGAGGAAGGATAATAGGCCCAGTCAGACCCCTGAATGAGCAATGTGGATTAGTGTATGGGAATGCCATTGAAGGTTTGTAATATTCTCCGAGGCTTTCGAAATCCAACAGGGCGCGTCCCCGGGTTGCGGATAGGGGGAAAAGGGAGATTTTTCGCATTTGTACTGTAATCAGCCAATGTGATATTATCTTCTATGGTGTTGTAGTGCGAATAAAATTTAATGAACTCATTCTATGGGAATTCGAACCTCATAATGTATTGCTTATCAACTTCAATTTTCTATGCTTGACAAGGTTTTGAAGACAAACATGAGATGAGAGAATTGCCTAATAGGAAAGTCACATCAGTAAAGCTTTTACATATGCAAATGCTATCCATGGGGTCATGTCTAGCATTTAATATGTATGGCAATGACTGGTTCTTACCTAGTAGGGGTACTACAAGACCACGCGGACAATTCGATTAAAGGCTTAATTGGGAATAATATATTTTCCAGAACTGAAGGGACATTTTCTCCGGGGTGACTGGCGAGTTGGAGAGTGTAGAAGTTTTCGTTTGTTGAACAAAATAAACAATCGGGCGCTTTTTCTTTCTATGACTTGTTTGGCATTTTGTGGATTATTGTTTTTTGGTTGTGGAAGGTATGCGATTCACTGTTGAGCTTTAAAATTATTTTGCATCTGAATAGCATTGATATTGTCAAGTCTGTACCAATACCCTAATCCCACACCAAAATACCCTTTTCCTATCCCATGGCGTTTATGTGGTCAGCAAAGACTATTCAGCCATTACCCCTCCTTATCATCGGCTTTGGACTGACTTGCACTCTCATTGCCCTACCAAATGCTGCAAAATGAAAATGAAAATGAAAATACAGATAAAAAAAAAAACCATTGCTTGGTTGGGTCGTAACGTTCTGCAATAACATTCCACCCAGCGTGACGTAATTTTTGGCGGAGATATTTACCGGAATATACAAAGGTGTTCTCGGTAAAATTCCTAAAGGAATTCAGGAAATAATCACAAAAAGAATGTATGAACAAAAAACAGAGCGGAAACCATCAGAATCATCATGTTATGTCATTGTAAACCGATTAGAAATTTAATAGTTCATGAACAATCGAAATTCATACTTATAGAACAGGTAGATTTGAAATTAGGGAATTCGCACTGTCCAGGTGAAGTACCAGCCGGAATTTCTAGGGGAATTTTGGCACGAATAACTGGAGGAATTCAAGTCGGAATTTCTAAAGGAGCACAGCGAGAATCCGTGGAAAAAATCTCAGTGGGAATTCTTGAAGGAAACCCTTCAAAAACACTGAATGTATCTAGGAAAATTTCAAGCTGAGATTTATCGAAGAATCCAACCAGGAATCTGAAGAAAATCCTGGGGAAATCTTTGCAGGAATAATCAGAAGAATTACCGATGAAATACCTAGACAAATACTTGGGAAAATCTTTGAATAAACCCATGAAGACACAACAGAAGTAGTTTTTCTGGAGGAATCTGAGAAGGAAATTTAACAAAATGTGCTGAATAACTTCCAGCAGGAATTCCTGAGTGAATCTTATCAAATATTCGCTATCCAAGATTAGCTAAAATATTGGATCACAAAAAGATCTTTGGAAAATCTGTGGAGGAATTTCTTAATGAATTTCACAATGAATCATAGAATCACAGTGTACCGGGAACCAAAGAAGAATTCCTCGAATTCCTCCATGTTTCATCGTATAGTAAAATTTGTTGGACAGAACTTGGAAGCACTTCTTTATTTACGGAAATTGAAACAGGAATGAAAAAATATGACATGTCAATGTTTGCTATGACTACTTCTTACAGACTAGACTACTGCGGTATAAGTAAAACTATTCAACTAAGTATGACGTCATTGAAATCATCATTACTTCTACACTCCTCCTTGATTTTTCAAGTTTACATGGCTACTCCTTTCAATCCGTTCATTTTAGTACCTACTAAAAGATTTCTACCATCTTTTTGCACAAAACAGAAAGTTGATCCAAACCTCACTTTAGCACCTGACTGTGTAACTCTACTAACTGAAATTATTTTGTTTTTCAAACCAGGAACGTAAAGCACATATTTCAGTCTGATCTCGGTTGCCTGTCAATCGTCACCTATGCCAAAATGATAGCGTTACCAATTCCGGATGATTCCAGGGCATTTCCATCTGCAATCTGAATCACATCCCTCTGTCTTTTGATACTGGTGAAAAACTTTCGATCCGATGTCATGACACGAAGCGCCGGAATCTATCACCCATTGCTGATGCACGTGTTCTCATTCAACTGCAGAAAAATAAACCGAACGACCAGTCTCCTCCTGGGTCGCAACTTTCGCATTGAAACTCTTCGCTGAATCCGTCCATCTCCTTCACATTCATCCTCGTGTTGCTCTTTTTCGAGTCTTCACACCAAATTTTTTTCGCTGAAAATCAGCAAAGTTTTGCTGAATTCTGCCGAGCTGAAACTTCAGCAATCAATTCAGTAAAAAAATATGCTGAAATATTCAGCAAATTCAAATGTCATCATTGTTGTCATCGGTTTACTGGATGATCAGTACACATTGCTGAAATTTCAGCTAATTCGACCGCCGTGAAGTTTGGCACCATTTTGCTGAATGGTTTCAGTAAACAGAATCAAAATACTGCAGTTCCAATTTGATGGATACATAATTTAAAGGAAAAAACAGTTTTCACTTATTATTCTCTGTATTTTTCAACCTTTTCTTCCTAATAATAATTCACGTACACTATACGGTACTAAAATCTCGACTAAAATACAATATCCGGAAAGCCGGTGGATGCGTTGACCAATCTGCGGAGCCGTTCTTCACTGCGATTGCATCTGCCGATGAAAGGGAACATTGACTCTAAAACACTTTAATCAGATTGAAATATTACATTACCACCTACCTTCCTTGTTGATGCACGACAAGAAGTTAATTATTGTTTAATTTTAGTCCAATTCTTTATTAAAAATACTGCAGACAAAAAACAAAAGTGCAACACGCGAACTGTTCAACTTTTTTTTATTATTATTTTGACAGATGACCGATACGGGTTTGCTGGACGTTTCAGTTATCTCGAACAATTTGCTGGTTTTCAGCAAACAAATCCAAACTACTGAATCTTCAGCAAAATCCTGGTTTGCTGATTGTTATTCAGCAAAACATTTTGCTGAAACCTCAATCCAGTTTTTGGTGTGTTGACAGGTATTCGTTGCAGCCTTTCCGTATGTGTCCGGCCTTCCCTTCCCACACTCGTAGCAAACCCTTTGTTCGTTCGACAATACTGATCTTGGTCCAGACACTCTTCGGTTTTGATGAACTGCTCTCATGGCTGTCTCCTCCTTGCTCGAAAACTTCTGCTGACGTTTGTAAAATTCGTTCAAAAGCTTAGATTTCAACGATTTCATTGAGTATCCTCCATCCATTCCTTCCATCACTGGGACAAAACCATCATACGAATCTGGCAAGCTCGCTAGTATGAAACTTCCTTTCAATTCATCCGCTATTCCACAGCCTATTTCCGCCAACTTGTCGAACATGGCATCCATTGCGATCAAATGCTCTTCGACATTCCCGTCCTCCTCCAGTTCCAAACGACTCATACTTTTCAACAAACCCACTCGACCAGTCGATGATTGCTTTACATGATAGTCACGCAGGATGTTCCATTAGGGCAGTTCAGATTTCAAACATGCTGAAAATTCAAAGCTCCCATATGGTCATTACAATCCTTGGTGCAAAACTAGAGTCTTGTCAAGTTTTCAGACATTTCGGTGGTCGTTTAATGGTGGCCCAAAAGCAAAATAGATTTGTATGGGAATTACTATGGAGAATTTTCAAAAAAAGTTCTCCGCGTTGTACAGTATTCACACATGGATAAAGTCATAGGGTCACAGTCAAATTGAATACATCAGACCTCAATGATGAATGTTGCTGAAGACCGGAACTTATTTCGACAATCGACAAAAAAGATATTAAGCAAATTCCCACTCGCATGCGCATCTTCACACACGATGTCCTGCAAGGTGTGCAAGAAGCTAACACGCATACTATGATTGCGTGTCAAGCGTGTCGGTCGAGCTGTGGTCTTCTGTTTAAGCATGCATGGATGAATATTGATTAATAACTTCTGTCTCGTGAGTCGAAATGCGTTGCGGTCTTCGGAAACATTCATCATTGAGATCTGAAGAATTCAATTTAACTTTGACCCTTTGACTTTATCCATGTGTGAATGCTCCACAGGGTGGAGAACATTTTTTGAAAATTCTTCATAGTAATTCCCATACAAACCTATTTTGCTTTTGGGCCACCATTCAATGACCACCGAAATGGCTGAAAATTTGACAGGACTCTAGTTTTGCACCAAGGATTGTAATGAACATATGGGAGATCTGAGTTTTTGACATGTTTGAAGTCTGAACTGCCCTAATGTTCCATGATTCTTGGGCTGTTGTGGCATTCTTGATGAGTTGCAGCTGACTACTTTCGACCAAGTACCCAATAGTGGCAGCAGCACGCTCATCTTTATCAATCCATGCCTCAGTTCTTTCCGGTTTAGCCGGAAGATCATTCACAGCTACACGCCACAGTCCCTCTCGGATGAGAATTTGCTTGGTCCTCTCTTTCCACAGGTCATAGTTACCGAAATTCAACCAAACAGCTCCAGTTTTCAGCTCCATGTCCATTTCGCTTTATTCGATGTCGCAGAACCAAACTGCCTTCGATTCACTGTTCCTACCGGATGTCTCTTGAAGCGCTAGCAGAGTACCGTTCGTACACAGTTCACACTTCTTTATTTGAGAAAATTGTAAACAGGAATGAAAAAATATGACATGTCAATGGTTGCTATGACTACTTCTTACAGACTTGACTACTGCGGTATAAGTAAAACTATTCAACTAGGTATGACATCATTGAAATCATCATTACTTCTATTATGTTTCCAGTTCAAAACCGAATTAGCGACATTTTTTCTTTGACTTCCGCTGCTTTTGCCTTGCGTTAAACACAATGTCGGAAGTGGGGCGCTGTATAGAGCACCAGGTGTACAATACAGCGCCCCACTTCCGACATTGTGTTTAACGCAAGGCAAAAGCAGCGGAAGTCAAAGAAAAAATGTCGCTAATTCGGTTTTGTACTGGAAACATAATACAAATTTTGTACTTTTTTCCACTGCAGTAAATGAGATGATGCACACCTCTCAGCCACCTGCTGGGGAGATTTCTTACTTATAATCAATTAAAAAGAAAACGTTTGACATTTGACGCTTGACTAGCTCCATTCCAACTCTAATATAGAAGTAGAACCTTACTTTATACGATATTAGTTCAAATAGTTGGGTATGAAAAGGCATGCTATGAAAAATGCTGAAAATATCATTTCGACATGTCTAGATTCAATTACCTACAGCTCATTTCAGAAACGGAATCTGAAAATATGGTATATGAAAAACTTGTGTGACTAGACTTGTTAAAAAAACACGGACACGTTGGCAATTATTTTTCTGCAAATATTTCTGATGCAATCTTCAGAGTTGCCTTGCCTTGACTTGTTGGCTACGAAGTAACTTTACTCCAACGCCGAGTGTATAGTAGAGCACCATCTTTGCCGGTCTTGGGGGATGTTCCTCCAGTTTCCCGGAACGTGTAGGAATCGCAGATCCTCTTCAACCGCGTCTATCCAGCACGTTCGCGGCCGCCCACAAAGTCGTCGACTTCTACCTGATTCCCTGCTGAGTTTTGTGTTCGCTATTTTTTTTCTCCGAGATTGGCATTACGTGTCCAGCCCACTGACATTGGCATTACGTGTCCAGCCCACAAGTGTTCCAACATAAACAAAATTTTTCAACAACTTCTAACACATCCCCATCAATCACTACCTCAGCACTAACACCACTAGGCCTGCCTCTGTCTCTACCCACTATCATGTTCTTCGTCTTGGAAAAGCTAATCGTCAAGCTTATCCTCACTACCTCTTTCTCTCTTCAGAGGAGCATAAGCTTCATCCACTGCCCTACGATCGATTCCGATGAGATGAATATTGTCCGCAAAGCCGATGAGCATGAGCGACCGTGTGATGATAGTACCATTATTCTGTATTCATTCCTTATCGCTCTTTCGAGTGCAATGTTGAACTGTAAACTTGAAAGAACACTCTGTTTCAATCCATCAGAGTTGCTCTTTGTCACTATCAATGGTAGGCAAACCGTTGATTTTGATAGGTCCTCTGTTGAGTCGCCGTCACTTTCCTTTTTCCGTCACAACTGGACTGATTGCGATGGTGGGTCGGTCTCACTGATAGGCCATCTTTAAAATTCGTTCAAAAATCTAAATAAACATTTACCGTGATGAAAATTGAATATGTGGTACAGAAGAACAAGTTTTGTATGTTGGTTATTCAAAATTTTGAGTTTTGGCTAAAATCGCCAGAATATCAGTTCAGTTGCTATGATAGTACTCTGGAGTGCGGGTTAGTATCAAGTCGTTGTCGGTCACTATCGTTTTGATATTGATCGGGCTACAGTGATAGTGACGGTGGTGCAAAATCAGTAGTCAACTGACATGACTGACATTTCGCAACTCTGCAATCCATTCAAAATCACAAACGAGGTAGACACTTCGTCTGCGATCCGAATACTTGATTTCGATTCATCCAGCGTTGCGTGTATTAGCCTAATTAGTTTCGCCGGAAAACATGTTCTGACATTATCTACCAAAGCTCATTTGTTTTCACTGAATCGTACGCTGCTTTAAAATCAATGAATAAATGGTGAGTCTGCAAGTTGTATTCCTGAAAATTATCTAGGATCATCCGCAGGTTAAACATTTGATCCGTCGTTGCACGGCCCTCCTGATATTCGTCAACGAAGGACTCCTCAAGAGGTCTTAGTCTGTTGACAGTCTGCTGTATTTTATACGTCAAATTTAAAAGGGTAATCACTCTGTAATTGGTACACTTAGTCTGTGTTATTTTCTTAATTATTTGTAAAAAATCCATGGAGATACATAGACATACATATTAGCGGCCACTTGCAATTCTTACGTTGTTGTCCTGACCAACTTTTTTTGACAAGGCCCTTATGGTGAAGCCACAATTGTGAGTACGCCCGCGTTTCTATTTTTCACGTCAATATGTCGAGTAGTTTGGCGCTGTCCATAAACTACGTAGACTCATTCTGAGCCATCTCAGACCCCTCCCTCTCCCTCCGTAGACTTTTGTTCATACAAAATTTTCGAAATTTGTATGGAGTGGCCAGTCTCCCCCCCCCCAGTCCCCCCCCCCCTAAGAGTCTACGTAGTTTATGGACAGACCCTTTCCGAGTCCGATAGTTTCGATACACCTACGCCAAAAATAAGTCGTTAAAATTTTTAGCGTCATAATTTATAAATATTCCCAATAAGTAATATATTCCAAATACATTAATTTCAGGGGTTTGAAAAATCCTACCCGCCATATAAAACACTTTCACAAAGAATCTTGCAGCATTTTACGAGAAATGCTTCTGTTTACCGCAACCACAAAAGCTGATTTGTATAAAAAAATAACGGTCGAATTGAATTTCAGCCAGATCGAATGTCGATCACTGTTGGAAGCTTTGAATGGTCGACAAAAAAAGCTCCACTCATTAGTGTCATTCGTATGTCGACTACGCCTGCGCGCACAGGCTAATATGGGTCAAACAGACAGAAATTCATTTTTATATTTATAGATTTTCACATAAATCCCAAATTCAGTAGGGTAAATAGCCAATTGTTGAACACCTTAAAAACTCTCCAATTGTTGCACACCTCATAAAAACGAAAATCTCAGTACGAATATAAAAATGATGGTTAAAAACACAATTGCCCCTATGAAATGCTGTGATATACTTTCCCGTTGTTGATCTGAATAATTGATCCCAATTGGAATGTATAAAATATCAACAAAAATAAATCAAACTAAACACTTTGCATTATATTGTTATTCATAGGCTATCCCACCTTGAACGGTTCAGTGCCCCTGTTGGTCAGTTTCAACACATTTGGCTTATTTTGCATTCAAATGCCCGCTAATCTTGTTTTCATGCGATCGATTTTTTTTTCTATCCCCTGGTAGCACTCCTTATGGTCTTAATACGTTACCTGTTTTGCACAGTCCATCCAACCAAAAATGCACATGCGAAGAATGGGGTTTAGTTTACCGGTCTTCTATTTATGCGGCTGTACGGCTCATTTGCGGTATACCTTCCAATAACGGCTTCGCTTATATCTGCCTGACATATCAGCTGAAAGAACTACGGTCTACCATGCAACGTCATTGTTTAAAAAATTTCTAACCAATTTTTCTTCCTCTGTGCCACCTTTTTCGCAACATCTGCAGCGACACGGAACGATTGAATGATGAAGTGGTGGAAATTTTCAAACAATGGAACACACGGAGCACAACAACCTTCCCGTCTGGCAGTGGTGGTGCCGTTTTACCAGTACCGACACCAGCAGCCTCCAGCAGCAGCAGCAGTTTCAGTTCTAGCGGCCCCAATCATCACCACCATCATCTCCAGTACACCGGCATCAGCCCTCACAATGCTACCTTCAACAACAGCGACAGTAAAGGTAAGCTCCGTAATGTCGAAATTGGGTCTACCAACCAAACCTTATGAGACAGTTATTGCGGTTTTAGTTTTTTAGATGCATGAGATGGGAGGGAACTATGACAAGAGGTAATGAGGTAAGATCTCGAATTGCGATTTATCACTGTTAAAATCAAGATTATCAATGAACTGTGATTCACACATATTTTTCACAGTTCTTACTTCCTGTTTCCTAGAGATAAACATTTCAATCAAGCCAATGCCTATACATGTGGTAGGTACTTCTTTTTCTTCGCTCGATGCCATAAAACCACTTCAGCGCTGGCTCCTACACCGTTTCGGTAACGAGGAAGGACAGCAACTTTCAGTGAATGCCGTTTAACCAGTACATTACGTTTTATTAGTTTTTGCTAATAAAGTAGTCGGAGTTTTTGCAGATGTGGGCCGGACGGAAGGTTTCCGCCAGTCCGGGGATTTCAGTTTCGCGAACCTACTCAAGCGCGTCGTCGACGTCGTCGTTGTCGCCAGAGTAATGCCATGCCATACCCTGACTGCTCACAACAATCTGCCCACTTACAGTTATTGCACTCCTTGGAGGCTGTAGGTTTCGATTGGCGTTTGTTTTTTGTTTTTCATTGCGTTTCCAGCTTACACAAAGCATTCAGAACTCCGAGCGAGCGCTCAGTCATGCGTTTGGCTGAACTCACCGTTACAAATATGGTAAAGACGATTTACCAAAGCGGGTATAGTAGACAGAGACCAGAGACGGTCGGTCCATGAAATCGAGTATAAAAAAATGAGTCGAATGTTTACACTTCCCATATGTGCAATAACCAGTCGCAAAGCTTCGTCTAATTAAAAAAATATCATACGCATTTCCGTAAACCACACAACTCGTTGTTGATAAGGAAAGAAGCTTGAACGATGGAAATCATTATATATAGGTACTAGACTGAGTTGTAATGTGTCGTAATATGTTACATCTTGTATAGTTTTGTTTTCGAAAATGGCATAATATCTTAACAGTGGATAAGATGTCGCTTGAGAAACCTAACATTAAGTTTACAAGCGTAAACTGTAAAATGAAAAAAAAAGTTAAAGGTATGTATCTGTTACCTGGAATTCACCCGGAACCATCCTGAGATTCTCAGGGAATTCTGAAGTCAATCCGGAAATTAAAGGTATTTTGGGGTTTCATTACAAAACATGTTTCGACACATTTTTTTGGTTCTGTAGTTATTTTCAATTAGGATAAGTGAACCTTTTGGCTAGCAGAGTGCTACCATTTGTATCCTAATCAAACCAATGATTAGAGTGTTGTTTGTTTGTTTTTTTTTGTTAAAGGTAAACACACATGAAAACTAAAAGAACGGAATGAATCGTGCAATAATCGCTTTGTTGTTGAAGACTTCCTGTACAGAATCCCTAATGAGATTCTCAAAGAAATTACGGAAGAAGTTCAGGCTGGAAGCTCAGTAGGGATCTCTGAATGAATAATTGAAGAAATCCCGGGAGGAGTCATAGAAGAAATTCCAAGAGGAATGGCCAAAACCGAGAGGAATCTTTGAAGAGATCCCAGCAGGAAACTTGGCATGAATACTTGAAACGACTCCCGCAAGATTCCCTGAAGAAATCTTTGAAGGAAAACAAGGAGGAGTCCCTGAAGCAATCATAGCAGGAACCTCTAAAGGAACCATTTAAAAATCCCGGAAGGGATCTTTGAAGGAATTCCACCAGTAATTCCTGAAGGAATGCCGATTAGAACACTTGTCAGTTCAAGATTTTCTGAAGCAATCCCGGCAGAAATTCCATCCTTATGCAATTCTGGAATGCATATCTAGTGGAATCCTGAGCGGAATTTCAGCAGGAAGCTCGATAAGGATCTCTGAAGGAATTACAAAAGAAATCTCAGGAGGAATTACTGGAAAAAGCCCGAGAGTAATCCCTGAAAAAAAAATCCAACTAGAATCTTTCAAGGAATACCAGCAGGAATCACGGCTTGTATATCTGAAATAATTTCACTGAGTTCTCTGAGTATAACAGGAATATTTGAAGGAATACCAGGAGGAATCTGTGAAGTAATTTTCTAAAGCAGGGGTTAATTTAGTAGTGAAGGGTTCCCGTAGAGACTACCTGAAGGAATCATGGCAGGAATCCCGACTGAAAGCTCGGCAGGTATCACTGAAAGAACCATAGAGGAAATTCCGGAAGGAATTATTGTAGAAATCCAAAAATCCCTAAAATATCTAGGATTGCCTAAAGAATTCTCGGCGCAAATCTTTCATATTCCTTTTCGGGGGGAATTACTAAAATGAAAAAAAAAACAGCAGAAATCTCGGGAATAGTCTTTGAAGTAGTTCAAGCACGAATCCATAAAAACAAGCTGAATAGAATAACCAAAATAATCTAGTCAGGATTTTCTAAAACAATCCCTGCAGAAATCCCCGAAGAAATCTCAGAAGCAATCTCTACAGCAATTCCCGAAGGACATTTAAAGGAATCCCGAGGGATTCCTGGGAAGATTCTCGAGAAGAATGTTTGAAGAAATCCCGGAAAGAAATCCTGAAGGTATCTCGAGAAAATCTCATCGAATCTGATCCTTACCGATTTACCGTCTTCTCTACCTTCTATCCCAAACTTTTATCCTACGCTCTATCCCAATCCTTAAACCTACCAACTGTCATACCCTCTACACTACCTTCTACCGTAAGCTGTACCCTAATTTTCACCTTACCCTATACACTATCCTCCATCCTGCCGTCTATCCTAACACTCTACCCTAACACTCTTCCCTAACATTTATCCCAATCGAAAGATATTGCGATATTCCATCCCAAATAAGTTTTTGAATTGTTTATTAAGAATGGGCTCAATTGAGTGTTTAGCTTTACGAAATCGAAATCCATTATTTTGCAGTTTTGGTTACCAACTGATTTGTATATGGGGCAACTTACGTATTTTCGGCAGTTTTGTTCTTTTCGTCATGGTTTTTTTTTTTTGAAACCTGTTGATCTCAGAGTTGGCCTCATATCCTTCCCAACCAAGCTGAGTTATATGCCCAACTTTCAGGCAATTTGGCCGACAAAAAAAAACCCATGACGAACAGAACAAACCTGCCGATAATTCCATTAGTTACCTTATGTAGTTATATACTAATGTTAGTTTAGGCGGTCTACGGTGGTGAAGCACACCTAATGTGATGGATAGAGAGGTTAAAAGCTGGGAAAAGTGTTCCCTACAAAGCAATGCGGGGAGGCATTTGTTAGTTTTTGAGTATATTGAAGGTACATATAATTCAGTCACACTTATTCAAATAAAATGATAAAGAATGACATCTTAATCTATCTATATTAAGGTGGCCCACACTTATATGAAAAACAAAAATTTCGAAAAAAGCCAAGTCTTACCTCCTAAATCAGTTGTTTTGGACTTCCAGAAGCTACGTTCAAAATTTGAGCAAAATCGGTTGAGCCTAAGGGGGCGCTCAAAACGCTTGAAGTTTGTATGGGAAAACTTGGCCAAATGCCCTTTGGTATTATTGTAGGTGACTATATGCCAAACAATTTTGTCGAAGACCGCAAAGTGATCCAACGTCTGTGAAAAAAGATATACCCTAGGTAAAGTGAGGATAAACTTTATTGATATTTTTCCAATACATGTAAAGGAATAATATCAATAATGAAATCTCAATACTTTGCGTCACTTTGCCTAGGGTATAACTTTTTTCACAGCCGTCGGATCACTTCGCGGTCTTCGACAAAGTTGTTTGGCATATGGTCACCAACAATAATACCAAAGGGTTTGATTATTGAACGCTTACAGCGCCACCTAGCGGCAAAATTCGAAAACTTAAAATTTCTGCATACATTTAGCCAAGTTTTCCCATACAAACTTCAAGCGTTTTGAGCGCCCCCTTAGACTCAACCGATTTTGCTCAAATTTTGAACGTAGCTTCTGGGAGCCCAAAACAACTGATTTAAGAGGTAAGACTTGGCATTTTTCGAAATTTTTGTTTTTCATATAAGTGTGGGCCACCCTAATCTATATATATAAAAATGAGTTTGAAGTTCCTTTGAGGCAACAAAACTCAAGAACGGATGAACCGGTCAGCATGGTTCTTGCACGGTTCGGTTCGTTTTTGTGGTGGCTGTGTTTATATGTACAAAAAGTTACGAAAATCATCTAGAAAAGTATGAAAATGGTGAAATAACTGATTTTTTTATGAATTTGGAAGAAAATCAACACGATCGAAATGAAACCAATCTAGAGTGCTTTGCTGCGATGGCCTCCACGGTTGTTAAACTACCAAAGCTTGGCAAGACAAAGTTTGCCGGGACAGCTAGTTTATGATAAATATCAATCGTTCAAAAACTATGTAAGATTCGAACACGATTAACCAACAAATATATGTCGAATGGTTGATACCAACTTTTTAGTGCTGGTATCGTTTTTGCTCCTGTTTGACGTTTGCTCACTATCGCCATCTAGTGGCGACCCGGTCAAACATAGTACGTTTAGTATTGGGCGATTACGTTTTCGTGACGATGTTGTTAATGAAATTTGTTCTAAGTGTTACGTCTGTTTCTCTGTGTTTCCATTGTGATCAAATTTTTGGATTAATGACCTACACTGCAAATTTTGTTTGCTGGTATTCAGCAAATTTTGCTGATTTTTTTTGTGCTGATTTCATTCAGCAATACGGATTTACTGAGTATCAGCAATTATTTTTCAACTTGCTGAATCATCCAGCAATTTTGACAGTTGATCAGCAACGTTGTGCTGATACTCAGCAAAAATTTTGCTGAAATTCAGCAATTTGTTTTGCTGATTTTTTTTGTGCTGGAAGCATTTCAAAAAATTTGGTGTGTATGGCGGAACCACTGTGCGCTGGGCGGATATGGGTTAAGTAAATCATACAAACCTCGACATGAGCTTGTGATCAAAACTTTAGAAATTGCAGAACTTCGTTCTCATAGCCTTTTTGCCTTTATTTTAAGTAGGCAAATGCAATTTTTTTCAACCATTTTTGAGCGACTTGTGGAATTTTAGAATAATTCTCGAGCGACTTCCACGCTGTAGTTTAGGTATTCATTGAGGGGAATTTCTGACTGCATTTCTAGGGGAATTCCAGAAAAAAAAAATCCATGAAGACGTTCTATTTAAAAGCTGAAGAAACCTACAGACATTATTTCCAAGGAAGTTTCTTAGAGAGTTGGCACGCAAACTTATAAATATTTGTTGACAAAAGCAACAGATTTTTTCGGATTTTCAGTTGCTCCAAGAGAATTTCTTGCAAAACTAATAAACTTAATTTCGTGTTTGTCTTTTGTCGTTCCTGGATGGATTGTGACGGCTCTCATAGTGTAATTTTCTGTTTAATCCCTAAAATTAAATCAACAGTAGTTCAGAATAAATGAATGTTTGACAGAATTACCAACAGATTCGCTTAGCTTAGATTGGAACGTGGAAATATTCACACTTATATGCATCGTTTCTTTTGCAGGTTCAAAATATATCGACACACGAACATTTACGAGACCGAAGAAAAGACTGGACACGACATTCAATGCCTCCAATGTTTCCGCAGAAATCACGTCCTCCCTGCAAGAAGTAAGTGCCCTAAAATGAAATCTTTCGAGTTTCTTACTAACTTCTCCATTATTGCAGACCCCCCTGAAATCAGCCTCCCCGTTACTAAATCTTCAAATAGGTGGTTTGGTGACGATGACCTCCGGTGGCAATACCTCCCTCAACACCAGCCAGATGATGCAGAGAAGCTGGTTGAACGATGTTTCGCCGCCCGGTTCCATCATGTCTTCAATGGAGTTCTCCATCAACGACAAGATGGGCAGCAGTCTCATTACCAGTGGGGATTTTACCAACGTTAGCTACCTACTGAATGCCAACGGAGGTGATGAACCGCAGCAGCTGAACTCGCTCAGCAACTATGATGGTTACAAGTTGTCCGATGTGATAAAAGATCGCAAATTCCTGGAGAATTTGTCGTGCTTTGAGGACAATTCCATGGCCAAAGATCTGGCGATTTCAAAGACGGATTTAAACGGAATCGAGGAGAATCTGTCCGGATTCAGTACGATGCAGAATTCGTTAGAGAGTGTGACAAAAAGTGCGGAAGGACGATTGTCGGATGTAACGATGGTGCTCGAGAACGGGAAATCGGATGCAACTTTCGAGATGGAGGCTATAGAAGCAGCTCCATCGGTGAATGTGAAAAAGTTAAATGGTACTTTCGAAAGGCGGCGCAATTTCGATACGTATAGAAAACCAAAATCTAGTCTAAACAGTACTTTTGATGCTCTACCAAAAGTTGAAGCTGCAGAAACGAGGTTGGTTAGAAATGGAACGTTTGACGCTGGTAGTAACGATAAACCTTTAGATGAGACTTTTGGTTTGGCGGATAATTGCAACGATACGTTTTCGTTCAATCGAACCGCTAAAATTAATGGAGATGAGAGGCAACTGAATCAAACTTATGAGTACTGCGAAAAGAATTCCCCAAATGTTGCTCTATTGAATAAGACCTTCGAAAGGCCCCGAAATGGGACGTACATCGAGAATGAAAATGCTAGTCCGAATCCAATTAGTAGTGTTGGTAACAGCACTCCTAATGGGACTTTTGAGGTGCCAGCGAAAAACGAGAGCAGCAGGGATTCGATGGGTTTAGCTCAGTCGACTCCGTTTGTACAAGTGCCTAGAGCAAAGCGTATTAGTGATATAAGTCAGTACGAAGTGAACGTTTCGCCAATCTCCGCCGTACGCGGCGGCGGTGGAAGGAGATCTGAAGGAGCCAAACTTAGTCGCAATCTAGAAAGCGAAATCGCTCTGGAAACCGATGACTTCGATGTGGAGTTCCGTAGACTTCCGGGTACTCCAAATTCAAAGACTGAAAACGGTTCGCATCTGTTGGAAAACGAGAAGCGAATATCTCTGCAGCAGTTTGAGGAGTTTGAAAAGTCCGTTATGGAGAGCGAACAAAATGGTGTAGATTTTGACGAAATGCTCAACTCCCTCACGGATGTGAAACGCTCGATGGACAGTGTCAAATTGCGCCAATCATTGGACAGTATCAAAAGACGTCATTCGCGTATCAATTCAGAGAAACAACAGGACGAGCTGCGAAGACGAGGTGAAATGAATGATTCTTTATCCTCTCCTATGGACAATAAACTGGCAGATTCTATGATAAAGAGTATGTCCTCATCCAGTGGGAGCGAGCGATTGCTGAATCGTAGGAGTCGATACAACGATGATGTTCACCTAACTTTGTCCCCTCAAGCACAGTCTACTGTGCAACCGAGCAAGAGTATAGATGCATCTCTACAAGAATCCGATCAGCAAACGAACGAACCAAAACCGACGGAGAGCGTAGATCCGCTTCCTACATCCAATGAGGTAGGAGGTAGTGATAGGAAAAACCGCGATCGATTCAAAACTATACGAATCAATAAAAGACGAGAAGAAGGAATGGTCATTGTACCGGGTCCAGAGGAAGTGGATGATAACAGTCTGTCTGAATCGGCTACTCTTCCGATGGAGGAAGAGTTGCCCGGTTCGCCTGCAGCAGCTAACAGTAGTGCCTTTAGCCGTGTGGATTACAATTCACCGAAAGAATCGCGACTTTCTTCCGCCACTAGCAATGAACAGAATAAGACTGAAGAAGCGGTCTTCAAACGACCACAGGGTATCCCAAAACCAGACAGCAAAGTGCGATCATTATCCAAACCTCGATATTACGGTGCTCCTGGAAGTGGCATTGGGCTGGCCAAAAAAGAGCTAACTCTTCCGCTGAAGTCGAGCTCGACCGATTGTTTGGAAAATGATCGACCAAGTTACCAACAGATGCAGCGGCAGCAGTCTCCCTCTCAGCTGCAGCGATTATCGTTGGGTGGTAACAGGCTTGAAAGTGGTCGGAAAATTGGCGCAGCAGGTTCGGTGCAGTCGAACCTAAAATCGCCGATGGGCACCAAATCAAAGTCGTATCACAATCTGTATTACAACCAAAGCAACAACCACGGTGGATCGAATAGTAATCTGAACCGGATTCCCACTCCGCTAGGGTTGTCCGCGCAGAAACTTTCGCACAATAATAGCAATACTGAGGTAAGTGGGCGTGTGCAAGCAGTAGGTTTCCAGTAATGTGATGCATTGCGTTTTTTGTAGCATTTTGTTTGATTAGTTTACACATCGATGTTATCATTACTGGCATGACTTTTATTTTATCACTTTGCATAATAATAAGATTTTTCTATCATAGTACCTGTTCTTCTAAACAGCTTA
>NW_026917577.1:0-25000 GCF_035046485.1 Aedes albopictus
TATTTCTAAATAATCACAAAATATTGAGGAATACTCTAAAACTCTTCAAGAATCCTCGAATAAGCTCAGCCAACTCAAATATTCATTAGAATTACTAAATAATCACAAAATATCAAGGAATACTCTAAAACTCTTCAAGAATCCTCGAATAAGCTCATCAAACTCAAATATTCATTAGAATTCCTAAATAATCACAAAATATCGAGGAATACTCTAAAACTCTTCAAGAATCTTCGAATAAGCTCAGCAAACTCAAATATTTGTTAGAATTCCTAAATAATCACAAAATATCGAGGAATACTCTAAAACTCTTCAAGAATCTTCGAATAAGCTCAGCAAACTCAAATATTTGTTAGAATTCCTAAATAATCACAAAATATCGAGGAAAACTCTAAAACTCTTCAAGAGTCCTCGAATAAGCTCATCAAACTAAAATATTCATTAGAATTCCTAAATAATCACAAAATATCGAGGAATACTCTAAAACTCTTCAAGAATCTTCGAATAAGCTCAGCAAACTCAAATATTTGTTAGAATTCCTAAATAATCACAAAATATCGAGGAAAACTCTAAAACTCTTCAAGAATCCTCGAATAAGCTCAGAAAACTTTAATATTCATTAGAATTCCTAAATAATCACAAAATATCGAGGAATACTCTAAAACTCTTCAAGAATCTTCGAATAAGCTCAGCAAACTCAAATATTCATTACAATTCCTAAATAATCACAAAATATCGAGGAACACTCTAAAACTCTTCAATAATCCTCGAATAAGCTCAGAAAACTCAAATATTCATTAGAATTCCTAAATAATCACAAAATATCGAGGAATACTCTAAAACTCTTCAAGAATCTTCGAATAAGCTCAGCAAACTCAAATATTTGTTAGAATTCCTAAATAATCACAAAATATCGAGGAAAACTCTAAAACCCTTCAAGAATCCTCGAATAAGCTCAGAAAACTTTAATATTCATTAGAATTCCTAAATAATCACAAAATATCGAGGAATACTCTAAAACTCTTCAAGAATCTTCGAATAAGCTCAGCAAACTCAAATATTCATTACAATTCCTAAATAATCACAAAATATCGAGGAACACTCTAAAACTCTTCAATAATCCTCGAATAAGCTCAGAAAACTCAAATATTCATTAGAATTCCTAAATAATCACAAAATATCGAGGAAAACTCTAAAACTCTTCAAGAATCCTCGAATAAGCTCAGAAAACTTAAATATTCATTAGAATTCCTAAATAATCACAAAATATCGAGGAAAACTCTAAAACTCTTCAAGAATCTTCGAATAAGCTCAGCAAACTCAAATATTTGTTAGAATTCCTAAATAATCACAAAATATCGAGGAATACTCTAAAACTCTTCAAGAATCTTCGAATAAGCTCAGCAAACTCAAATATTTGTTAGAATTCCTAAATAATCACAAAATATCGAGGAAAACTCTAAAACTCTTCAAGAATCCTCGAATAAGCTCATCAAACTCAAATATTCATTAGAATTCCTAAATAATCACAAAATATCGAGGAATACTCTAAAACTCTTCAAGAATCTTCGAATAAGCTCAGCAAACTCAAATATTTGTTAGAATTCCTAAATAATCACAAAATATCGAGGAATACTCTAAAACTCTTCAAGAATCTTCGAATAAGCTCAGCAAACTCAAATATTCATTACAATTCCTAAATAATCACAAAATATCGAGGAACACTCTAAAACTCTTCAATAATCCTCGAATAAGCTCAGAAAACTCAAATATTCATTAGAATTCCTAAATAATCACAAAATATCGAGGAATACTCTAAAACTCTTCAAGAATCTTCGAATAAGCTCAGCAAACTCAAATATTCATTAGAATTCCTAAATAATCACAAAATATCGAGGAAAACTCTAAAACTCTTCAAGAATCCTCGAATAAGCTCAGAAAACTTTAATATTCATTAGAATTCCTAAATAATCACAAAATATCGAGGAATACTCTAAAACTCTTCAAGAATCTTCGAATAAGCTCAGCAAACTCAAATATTCATTACAATTCCTAAATAATCACAAAATATCGAGGAACACTCTAAAACTCTTCAATAATCCTCGAATAAGCTCAGAAAACTCAAATATTCATTAGAATTCCTAAATAATCACAAAATATCGAGGAAAACTCTAAAACTCTTCAAGAATCCTCGAATAAGCTCAGAAAACTTAAATATTCATTAGAATTCCTAAATAATCACAAAATATCGAGGAAAACTCTAAAACTCTTCAAGAATCTTCGAATAAGCTCAGCAAACTCAAATATTTGTTAGAATTCCTAAATAATCACAAAATATCGAGGAATACTCTAAAACTCTTCAAGAATCTTCGAATAAGCTCAGCAAACTCAAATATTTGTTAGAATTCCTAAATAATCACAAAATATCGAGGAAAACTCTAAAACTCTTCAAGAATCCTCGAATAAGCTCATCAAACTCAAATATTCATTAGAATTCCTAAATAATCACAAAATATCGAGGAATACTCTAAAACTCTTCAAGAATCTTCGAATAAGCTCAGCAAACTCAAATATTTGTTAGAATTCCTAAATAATCACAAAATATCGAGGAAAACTCTAAAACTCTTCAAGAATCCTCGAATAAGCTCAGAAAACTTTAATATTCATTAGAATTCCTAAATAATCACAAAATATCGAGGAAAACTCTAAAACTCTTCAAGAATCTTCGAATAAGCTCAGCAAACTCAAATATTTGTTAGAATTCCTAAATAATCACAAAATATCGAGGAATACTCTAAAACTCTTCAAGAATCTTCGAATAAGCTCAGCAAACTCAAATATTTGTTAGAATTCCTAAATAATCACAAAATATCGAGGAAAACTCTAAAACTCTTCAAGAATCCTCGAATAAGCTCATCAAACTCAAATATTCATTAGAATTCCTAAATAATCACAAAATATCGAGGAATACTCTAAAACTCTTCAAGAATCTTCGAATAAGCTCAGCAAACTCAAATATTTGTTAGAATTCCTAAATAATCACAAAATATCGAGGAAAACTCTAAAACTCTTCAAGAATCCTCGAATAAGCTCAGAAAACTTTAATATTCATTAGAATTCCTAAATAATCACAAAATATTTTTTTTTTTTTTTTTTTTTAATTTCTTTGTATTTGTGAATTTTAACTTATTGCTAATTCTTCACACAATCACAAAATATCGAGGAATACTCTAAAACTCTTCAAGAATCTTCGAATAAGCTCAGCAAACTCAAATATTCATTACAATTCCTAAATAATCACAAAATATCGAGGAACACTCTAAAACTCTTCAATAATCCTCGAATAAGCTCAGAAAACTCAAATATTCATTAGAATTCCTAAATAATCACAAAATATCGAGGAATACTCTAAAACTCTTCAAGAATCCTCGAATAAACTCATCAAACTCAAATATTCATTAGAATTCCTAAATAATCACAAAATATCGAGGAAAACTCTAAAACTATTCAAGAATCCTCCAATAAGCTCATCACACTCAAATATTCATTAGAATTCCTAAATAATCACAAAATATCAAGGAATACTCTAAAACTCTTCAAGAATCCTCGAATAAGCTCATCAAACTCAAATATTCATTAGAATTCCTAAATAATCACAAAATATCGAGGAAAACTCTAAAACTCTTCAAGAATCCTCGAATAAGCTCATCAAACTCAAATATTCATTAGAATTCCTAAATAATCACAAAATATCGAGGAATACTCTAAAACTCTTCAAGAATCTTCGAATAAGCTCAGCAAACTCAAATATTCATTACAATTCCTAAATAATCACAAAATATCGAGGAACACTCTAAAACTCTTCAATAATCCTCGAATAAGCTCAGAAAACTCAAATATTCATTAGAATTCCTAAATAATCACAAAATATCGAGGAATACTCTAAAACTCTTCAAGAATCCTCGAATAAACTCATCAAACTCAAATATTCATTAGAATTCCTAAATAATCACAAAATATCGAGGAAAACTCTAAAACTATTCAAGAATCCTCCAATAAGCTCATCACACTCAAATATTCATTAGAATTCCTAAATAATCACAAAATATCGAGGAAAACTCTAAAACTATTCAAGTATCCTCCAATAAGCTCATCACACTCAAATATTCATTAGAATTCCTAAATAATCACAAAATATCAAGGAATACTCTAAAACTCTTCAAGAATCCTTGAATAAGCTCATCAAACTCAAATATTCATTAGAATTCCTAAATAATCACAAAATATCGAGGAAAACTCTAAAACTATTCAAGAATCCTCCAATAAGCTCATCACACTCAAATATTCATTAGAATTCCTAAATAATCACAAAATATCAAGGAATACTCTAAAACTCTTCAAGAATCCTTGAATAAGCTCATCAAACTCAAATATTCATTAGAATTCCTAAATAATCACAAAATATCGAGGAAAACTCTAAAACTCTTCAAGAATCCTCGAATAAGCTCATCAAACTCAAATATTCATTAGAATTCCTAAATAATCACAAAATATCGAGGAATACTCTAAAACTCTTCAAGAATCTTCGAATAAGCTCAGCAAACTCAAATATTCATTACAATTCCTAAATAATCACAAAATATCGAGGAACACTCTAAAACTCTTCAATAATCCTCGAATAAGCTCAGAAAACTCAAATATTCATTAGAATTCCTAAATAATCACAAAATATCGAGGAATACTCTAAAACTCTTCAAGAATCCTCGAATAAACTCATCAAACTCAAATATTCATTAGAATTCCTAAATAATCACAAAATATCGAGGAAAACTCTAAAACTATTCAAGAATCCTCCAATAAGCTCATCACACTCAAATATTCATTAGAATTCCTAAATAATCACAAAATATCGAGGAAAACTCTAAAACTATTCAAGTATCCTCCAATAAGCTCATCACACTCAAATATTCATTAGAATTCCTAAATAATCACAAAATATCAAGGAATACTCTAAAACTCTTCAAGAATCCTTGAATAAGCTCATCAAACTCAAATATTCATTAGAATTCCTAAATAATCACAAAATATCGAGGAAAACTCTAAAACTATTCAAGAATCCTCCAATAAGCTCATCACACTCAAATATTCATTAGAATTCCTAAATAATCACAAAATATCAAGGAATACTCTAAAACTCTTCAAGAATCCTTGAATAAGCTCATCAAACTCAAATATTCATTAGAATTCCTAAATAATCACAAAATATCGAGGAACACTCTAAAACTCTTCAATAATCCTCGAATAAGCTCAGAAAACTTAAATATTCATTAGAATTCCTAAATAATCACAAAATATCGAGGAAAACTCTAAAACTCTTCAAGAATCTTCGAATAAGCTCAGCAAACTCAAATATTTGTTAGAATTCCTAAATAATCACAAAATATCGAGGAAAACTCTAAAACTCTTCAAGAATCCTCGAATAAGCTCAGAAAACTTTAATATTCATTAGAATTCCTAAATAATCACAAAATATCGAGGAAAACTCTAAAACTATTCAAGAATCCTCCAATAAGCTCATCACACTTGTAGCCCCCTCGGCTATGTTCAGCGGAATAAGGGGATCTGCAGGGTCGGAATGAGGGGGAACCGGTACATAATTCTCAACGTAACTCACCGATCTGCTTCCAGTGGGAACTTGCTATAAGAGCATATCCATAAGCATGCTTTAGTTAGGTGGCAATCACTAAGCAACTACTTAAGGGTGAGTATGCTCAAAGGCCACCCTGCCAATTCACTTATGCAACAGAACGCAAAGTGAGGTAGGTATGGAGACTCCTTTTGAGTCCGGAACTACGAAACAAATCAACAAAACTAGTAGTGGAGCTTCAACTCTCTGAATGATCCTAAAACAACCGGAGTTTACGTGCACATTGTATATTCTAATAATTTACATTGATTGGGTTGTATATGGGCCCTGGCTTAACCTAGTTTAGTGTGACGTCACATTAGATATGCTACTTGCGGTTTTGGTTTTACGAATGGTGGTGGTGGTGGTAGTGGTGTGGTGCGGCGTAGGAAAACGATGACACACAGGCGTTGTTCTTGGAGTGGGACTGCAACACGGCTAGCAGCTTGCGGCGGCGGACGAATAGGGGTGTTGTACCTATTGTCACCGAGGCTTCCAATGTCCTTGACCGTCCCTTGGCCGGAAATCACTCTCTGACACTGGATGAAGTTTCTGAGGCGGATCGGTTGGTTACGGGGTGGTTGACGGGGCGAAACCAGTGTTATTGGTGTAACTGGTCGGTTCAAATAGGCCGCTTTGGCAGCCGGGAACCGTTCCTGAACTGGATTACCACTCGAACCACAGGTGTCCTAGGGGTTTGCGGTCGTTCGTCCTAAGGTCTTGCTCGCACGTGACAGAAGCGGTATGTGCAGGTCACTTTCTTCCTTCTGGATACCACTTCGTTTCAAAATGGCCACCTTGGTTGAATAGGAGGGCCACCTGTCCTTTGTTGTCCTCAGGGTGAATGTGAATGGCGTGCTCACCCAGGACAATGCTGCCGATTAAACAAAAGAAAAAGGTCCTTTGTGGACCTACCACACCAATTAGTTTTCCGCCACTTGAGCCACTTTTTCCTCTTCAAACCGCATTTTAGTATTATTTAGGAATTAGTTTTAGTTATTTTTTTAACAATCTTCTTTGTATGAGCATATTTTACCTTTTTCTTGAACAATTATAATTTGCTTCGACGATAGTTGCTGTATCGTTCACAACAATAGGTGTAACTACCCTAGATGGACACAATAGAATTTAGGGCATTTTAACACAATTCGTTTTTAATTATTACAATACTAACCACTTTTACTCTGGACCTACACACACTAACACACTAACTTAAGATTTTTATTTATTTTTGGACTACTAGACCTAGAATTAAGATCAAACAAATTATTAAAAACTTCACTACTAGATTTATATTACATCATCAACGGACCTTACGAATTTAACACCCGACGCGCACTTACTGCTCGCTTGGACGTTCTGAGCAATTATGAACTGGCGAGAGCTAGCAAGCCAAGCTCGAACTTGAAATTTACCCCTAAGTTTACGAACAAACCCGATTTTGCCGTATTTGCATATTTATTGCCCTCATGAGTGTCACCGCCCCCTGGCCATGCCTCTGGATTGCTACTTCGGCCGAGTATCTTTTGGCCGGCTATCAAACCGCTGTCAACAGTCGGTTGGCTCGTGAGTGGTGCCATTGGAAGGGAGTGGGATTGGGAGAGTGAGAGAAGTTTTTTTTTCTCTTGCGCATTGTGAGCATAGCCCAGGGTCGCATTCAGGCGATGCTGGTCGATAATTGTGATGGAGTCACAAATTAAATTTTGGAACCATCGGTTACAATACCCCTCCGACCGACTGAGAAATGAAGGAATTTATTTTCGCCTAAGAAACCAGAACCCGAAATATAAGTTTTCTCGATTTATTCACAAAACGGCATAAACGATTCGCATGCACAGCTTGTTTTTATTATTATTTCTTTTCACACGTCGGCTATTTACTAGCGCGACTAAAACAAGGACGTTTACTCTACTTGTGATTGAGGCTAGCATAAGTGAGTTACCTTTCCAGCTGTCAGTCATTATCCATTTCTCATCGTAAACAACGTTCAACTCAAAACAAATCGATTCGCGGAAAATTAATCACATCGAGCTCGAATTACGACGATTCTCCAGTTAATATTCATTAATCGGTTTTGTTGCCATTTCGCATTTGTGTGGGAGATCATCATGGACCAAAATTCCGAGAAACAAGAAGTTTTGAAGCCATCGGTAAGTACTTCTATCCTTTCCTGACTGCTACTGCTTCCACTATATACTACTACATCTACGCAAGCCTTATTTCATTCATCTTTTCGTTTTATCCTTTTATAGTATTTTCCCGGTCTGCAGTCCCGAGAAAATGATCGATTCACCTACCAGGCTAAGTATTCTTTTCTTTCCACGTCAACTCGGAGTCGACAAAATTGGTTATTCTAATTTCGAGAGTTTTAATTGATTTCTAAATTTTCTTCCTAGGTACACGGTTTCAAATCTGCTGCGGAAAAGATGCCGAGCGACTTTCCTGCCTCATCGACGAGGTCGTAGGAGCTTGTGCCCACCCGGGCTCGGATTATGCACGGGCTGTAACAAGGAGCCAGTTTTGCGTTGAACTTATCAACGGCAGAGGATTGTTTAAAGTTCCTTTTCAGGACTTTATCCCCGATTTTGTACACCGGCGCAGGTGTTTTTCGGCGCAGGTTGTAATAGTGTGAATTTTTATTATAATTTTTGTGTAAATTCCTGACTACTAGGTCGTGAATAGATTTATCAATGATTAATTTGTTTTCTAATCTCTTTTCCTCCGAAATTTCTTCCGCATCTCGGTCTACTTTATGTTCGTCCCCTCTTTCTACTGCTTCGTGACCAAAAATGACTTTATAGGGTGAAAAACCTGTCGAGCAATGTGGGGTCGTATTTAGAACGTGTTCTACCTCGGAAATCCTGCTGTCCCACAGGGTCTGATCTGTTCGGACGTAGGTGCGAATGCACGCATTAATGGTCCTATTGAGTCTTTCGACTGGGTTGGCTTGACAATGGTGTCTCGAGTTAGTCCAGTGCTGTATTCTAAATTTCTCAAGGAGAGCTTTGAATTCCTTCGATAAGAAGGTCGAAGCATTGTCCGATATAAGACATTCCGGTACGGCATATCGTCGGAACCAGCTATCTTCCAAAATCCTGTTGACCTGAGAGGTTGATATCTTTCTTATAGGAAACAGCAAGCAGAATTTCGAAAAGAGATCCATCACTACGAAAAGATGGCAGTTCCCAGATTTGCTTCTAGGAAGCGACTGAATGAAATCAACGGCGATTATCTGAAAGGGTTTCGTTGTAACCCGCTGTTGACCCATTACAGGGTGCTGCGATCTGTTGCTGGGCTTACTTTCCTGACAGATTCGACATTTTTGAACGTACGTTTTAATTTCTTTGGCCATTTGCGGCCAGTAGAACTTCTTGCGGACTCTCGCCAGCGTTTTCTCATGTCCTAAATGTAATGCCTCATCGTGCTCTTCGTAGAGTACTTTTTCGCGTAAAGCGGTTGGTACGCACACCTTCCACTCAAAACGATAATCAATGTTTTCTGGACTCGAGACAAATTTCTTCAAAATGCCATTTTCTACCCGAAAATCTTTAAAATTCTCAGGTTCCGTTTGAACCTGTTTCAACATATAACCATACCAGTCAGACTTATCGGACGAGGCACTGACCTCTTCCACAGCTCTGGACAAAGTGTCAGGCACAATATTGTCCACACCTTTGCGGTGTTTCACGTCCATATCATGCTTTTGGAGTTCTAGGCTCCACCTACTCAGCCTGGATGAAGTCTTCCAGCTGCTTCGGAGAATATACGTTAGTGCGGAGGCATCAGTAATTACTGTGAACTTCGAACCTTCGATGTAGCAACGGAATTTCTCTAACGACTTCAGAACGGCTAGAGCTTCTTTTTCCGTTGCCGCATAGCGTTGTTGGGTTGTCCCTAGTTTCTGCGAGAAGTAGGCAACGGGTTTTTCAATTTCGTCATATGATTGAGTCAAAACTCCAGCGATTGCTAAATCGCTCGCATCGCAGTGGATGCTAAAGGGTCTGGAAAAATCTGGATTGGTCAAAATCGGAGCGCTAATGAGCAGCTCTTTAATTTTGACGAATGCTTCCTCGGCATCATCATTCCATTTTATTGTTTTTGGCTGACCCTTTAAGAGATCGGTCAGCGGGCGTACAATTTCGCTAAATGTAGCGATAAAACGCCTGTAGTAGTTGCACATGCCCAGAAATCTCCTCAGTGCACGGAGTGATTTGGGCCTTTCAAAATTGACGATGGCTTCGACTCGTTCTGGATTCGGACGAAGCCCGGTTCGACTCAGAATGTACCCCAAGTAAGGAACTTCGGGTACGCAGAACTTCGATTTCTCCAGGTTTATGGACAAATTCGCGGTACTGAGCCTACGTGCTAGTTCTCTGAGCCTGTCCATGTGCTCCTCAAACGTATTGCTTACCACGATGATGTCATCGAGGTAAACGAATACGTTTGGTTCCAGTTCACTCCCGCCCAATACACGGTCCATCAATCTGGACAGGGTAGCCGGACTGTTCGCCAGACCGAAGGGCATCCGAGTGAACTGGAACAACCCTCTCCCTAACACTGAAAACGCGGTAAATTTACGGGACCGTGGATGTAACGGCACCTGTAAGAAAGCTTTTGACAAGTCTATTGTCGAAATGTATCGACTTGGCCCTAGACGACTCAGGATCCTATCTGCGTGTGGAAGAGGGTAGGAGTCCCGAACAGTTCGCTCATTGAGCTTCCTGGCATCCAGGCACAGCCGGACCGATCCATCCGGCTTGTCAACGGGTACAAGACGGAGTGCCCAGTCACTGTATGACCGTTCGATAATGCCACACTGTAGCATGCTGTCAAGTTCCTTGTTAATCTTTTCTTGCCGACTAGGGGAGGTTGGGAACGGATTGATTCGAACCGGAGGGAGCTTCTTAGTTTCATCCGATAGCTCTATGCGATGACTGATCATCGACGTAGTGTCGAGTTGACCATCTACCGCTGGTTTGAACAACAATTTGACCTCCTCTAGTTTCTTCAACTGTTCATCTGATAGTATCGTCTCTACCTCGTGATCCTGCAGTTCATCTACCGATATGGGCACATCATCGGCCGCCACAGTTGGCACTATCCCGAATGATTGCCAGAAGTCCGATCCGAGGATCAATTTTCGTTTAACGGAGGGGATCACGAGTGCTGACAAGAACTTTGTTACACCCTTAAACGTCACGGGCAACTCCACACATCCCGAAACGTCCAATTTTTGACCGCTCGCGGTACTAATATCAATGTTTGCTGGCTGTAAACGAAGCCTACAGGCTTTGAGGAGAGACGAACTACCTGAACCAAGTATGCTTCGGTTCGCTCCACTATCGAGCAAGCCGATTAAGGGCACATTCAAAATGTTTACTCTCACGAATGGTCTATCGTCATTTGCAACTTTGAGAAAATGCTCACTGATCTCTACACTGGAGCAGTGTCTATATTCATCCTCTTCTACTTGTCTTTCACCGAGTGAGCAAATGTTACAATCTGGAGAAACAGGGGACTTAGGAGTGCTTTCTACCTCCGCCTGCCCCTTCAGGCGGGAATTTAAGCGTTTTTTGCACAGAACGGGCAGTCCTTCGTGTCGAAATTGAAGAAACCACACCTGTAACAAAATTTATGTTTAGGGCGGTCACAATCCGCTTGGTGGTGACCAGAAAGCCGGCAGTTATAACAAACACCAGGCTTTGGAGGAGTGTATTTCTCCAGAATCGCCTGCAACCCTTTGTCTACCACGTTACTGTTCTGCGCTTGACTTTGTTCACCCGGCTGATCCTCACGTATTGGCTTTTGCGTAATTTTCTCATCCTCTGTTTTATTCGGTTTCTGTTCCGAACGAGTTTTGTCGGGTCGATTCACCGATCCAGGCGGCTTCGGTTTGGAGTTCGACCTCAGCTCACTAACCTGATTCCGGCTTTTCGAAGAGTTCTCTTCCTGATTACGGTTTTCGTACTTGTACCAGAACGTGGCATCAAGTTTTCGACCAAAAGGTTTCAAATCTGCCAGGTTATCTATATTAGCCGCAACTACATAGCCTTTGTAGTCCGCTCTGAGATTTCGGAAGACTATCTCGAACTTCTTCCGCTCGGAAATCGGCTTGGTAAGTGAGTTAAAAAGCTTCTGCATATCAAAGAAGAAATCCTGGAATTTCTCTTTTGGTCTCTGTTTCCTCTCAATAGCCCTGAACTCACTGACATGGTCGTGATCGGGGCTCAGGAACTCCCTTTTCATTTCCGTGACTAAGTCCTTCCATGTAGAGAATTCCCCATTTTCAACTCCTGCCATAAACCAAATTTTGGCTGCGCCCGCAAACAAGTGGATTGCGGAACGGAAAAGCTCCTTTTCGGAAACGTCCTCCGATTTGGCATAGAACTCCACTTCTTTGATAAAACGCATCAGACCCTGTCCCCCATCTCTCCCATCGTAACGTAAATTCCAGTCCGATACCGGTCTACTTCGCTTTGTGTAGGACCTTCGCTGCCTGGACTTCCGTCTGCTTGGAGGAGATGGCGACGAGGAAGAATCCGTGTCTATCTCCGAAGAGTTTCGTAAGCCTGTGGGATTTCGAATCTTCCCTGACAAATCGATCCGATTCAAAACTGTTTCTTCTAGCGATCTACGGGAATTCATTCCTGACCCCGAAGGCTGTTGAAGCATTGCTGGGAAGCTAGAATGTGGAGAGAGTTCCTTAGTTGGCTCCAAATTTGACTTTAGTTGTCGTCTACCCAATGCACCTCTGAGGTTGGACTGCTTTGACCTAACATCTTCCTGTGAACCTAAATCGTCTTCCGTCTGAGTTTCTTGAGACCTACTTTGAACCTGCCTCACCATACCAGATGTGCTTGGCTGGGCCAGCTGCAGCTGTGTTAATGAATTCGAAATCTGAAGCATAATTTCTTTACGAATGGATTCAACAGGTGTGAATAGCGTGAAGTACGTATTGTACAGTTGACGAATCGTACTCGAAAGCTTGTCTAAATCCTCTAAATCCGCATCCTCCTCCGCCGTCTCCTGAATGGCAGAGCATCGTACGGAGTAATGCACTAGGCGAGTTCTCAAGGAGTCCTTAACACCCTCGAAACTCTTCTTCTTCTCTAGAAAATCCCTTATTTCTTCTACGTTGTGGTCGATCACTTTAATCTCGTCATCGACCGTGCGATTTTGGCACTTCGAAAAATCAACTTTTACCTGTTCACCTTTGTCCTTCAATGCTTCCCTCAAACGCCTCCTTAAAACTCCTACAGATTCAGTCTTCTCAAATGCAACGGCTCGTACATCTAGCTCAAACTCAACTTCCTCCTTCTCTAAATGATGAACCAGTAGCGTCTTATATTTCATTTGGATTTCAGAATCCATGGCTTGGGATTTTTCGTGTTGCAGCAGTGTTCAGGTAGTAAAGGGTGCTCGAATCACGGCCAGATCAACGTCTGTGCCCTCTCCAGACTCACTCTTATCTCCACCTGTACTCACCCTTCTCAGTCGCGATTGTGACTAATCGGACTCCAGGACGGTTTAAAATTAGCCACTGTGATTCTAGGGCTCACTCTTTACCTCCTGAACAGCTTCTGCTTCCACGAAAATTCCAACAAAGCACCTAAAAACATAAAAAAGTTATAAAACTATCCCAACAACAAATGTAAACATGCACCAAAACAAACTAAATGAACAATGATCACACCGGGGGTGTCCCGATGGAATCTTATCAAAAAAGAAACATGCAAATTATAAAAATGAACCTAATTATTTGCCGTTCAGAGAACGCAACGCTCTAAAAACAGTCTAAACTGTTTTCTTCCTTCCTCTCACGGGAACGAAGAGATATTTGTAACCGATTCACCAAATTTGTTATTCTAGATTTTATGTTGGGCGCCAATTTGTAGCCCCCTCGGCTATGTTCAGCGGAATAAGGGGATCTGCAGGGTCGGAATGAGGGGGAACCGGTACATAATTCTCAACGTAACTCACCGATCTGCTTCCAGTGGGAACTTGCTATAAGAGCATATCCATAAGCATGCTTTAGTTAGGTGGCAATCACTAAGCAACTACTTAAGGGTGAGTATGCTCAAAGGCCACCCTGCCAATTCACTTATGCAACAGAACGCAAAGTGAGGTAGGTATGGAGACTCCTTTTGAGTCCGGAACTACGAAACAAATCAACAAAACTAGTAGTGGAGCTTCAACTCTCTGAATGATCCTAAAACAACCGGAGTTTACGTGCACATTGTATATTCTAATAATTTACATTGATTGGGTTGTATATGGGCCCTGGCTTAACCTAGTTTAGTGTGACGTCACATTAGATATGCTACTTGCGGTTTTGGTTTTACGAATGGTGGTGGTGGTGGTAGTGGTGTGGTGCGGCGTAGGAAAACGATGACACACAGGCGTTGTTCTTGGAGTGGGACTGCAACACGGCTAGCAGCTTGCGGCGGCGGACGAATAGGGGTGTTGTACCTATTGTCACCGAGGCTTCCAATGTCCTTGACCGTCCCTTGGCCGGAAATCACTCTCTGACACTGGATGAAGTTTCTGAGGCGGATCGGTTGGTTACGGGGTGGTTGACGGGGCGAAACCAGTGTTATTGGTGTAACTGGTCGGTTCAAATAGGCCGCTTTGGCAGCCGGGAACCGTTCCTGAACTGGATTACCACTCGAACCACAGGTGTCCTAGGGGTTTGCGGTCGTTCGTCCTAAGGTCTTGCTCGCACGTGACAGAAGCGGTATGTGCAGGTCACTTTCTTCCTTCTGGATACCACTTCGTTTCAAAATGGCCACCTTGGTTGAATAGGAGGGCCACCTGTCCTTTGTTGTCCTCAGGGTGAATGTGAATGGCGTGCTCACCCAGGACAATGCTGCCGATTAAACAAAAGAAAAAGGTCCTTTGTGGACCTACCACACCAATTAGTTTTCCGCCACTTGAGCCACTTTTTCCTCTTCAAACCGCATTTTAGTATTATTTAGGAATTAGTTTTAGTTATTTTTTTAACAATCTTCTTTGTATGAGCATATTTTACCTTTTTCTTGAACAATTATAATTTGCTTCGACGATAGTTGCTGTATCGTTCACAACAATAGGTGTAACTACCCTAGATGGACACAATAGAATTTAGGGCATTTTAACACAATTCGTTTTTAATTATTACAATACTAACCACTTTTACTCTGGACCTACACACACTAACACACTAACTTAAGATTTTTATTTATTTTTGGACTACTAGACCTAGAATTAAGATCAAACAAATTATTAAAAACTTCACTACTAGATTTATATTACATCATCAACGGACCTTACGAATTTAACACCCGACGCGCACTTACTGCTCGCTTGGACGTTCTGAGCAATTATGAACTGGCGAGAGCTAGCAAGCCAAGCTCGAACTTGAAATTTACCCCTAAGTTTACGAACAAACCCGATTTTGCCGTATTTGCATATTTATTGCCCTCATGAGTGTCACCGCCCCCTGGCCATGCCTCTGGATTGCTACTTCGGCCGAGTATCTTTTGGCCGGCTATCAAACCGCTGTCAACAGTCGGTTGGCTCGTGAGTGGTGCCATTGGAAGGGAGTGGGATTGGGAGAGTGAGAGAAGTTTTTTTTTCTCTTGCGCATTGTGAGCATAGCCCAGGGTCGCATTCAGGCGATGCTGGTCGATAATTGTGATGGAGTCACAAATTAAATTTTGGAACCATCGGTTACACACTCAAATATTCATTAGAATTCCTAAATAATCACAAAATATCAAGGAATACTCTAAAACTCTTCAAGAATCCTTGAATAAGCTCATCAAACTCAAATATTCATTAGAATTCCTAAATAATCACAAAATATCGAGGAACACTCTAAAACTCTTCAATAATCCTCGAATAAGCTCAGAAAACTTAAATATTCATTAGAATTCCTAAATAATCACAAAATATCGAGGAAAACTCTAAAACTCTTCAAGAATCTTCGAATAAGCTCAGCAAACTCAAATATTTGTTAGAATTCCTAAATAATCACAAAATATCGAGGAAAACTCTAAAACTCTTCAAGAATCCTCGAATAAGCTCAGAAAACTTTAATATTCATTAGAATTCCTAAATAATCACAAAATATCGAGGAATACTCTAAAACTCTTCAAGAATCTTCGAATAAGCTCAGCAAACTCAAATATTCATTACAATTCCTAAATAATCACAAAATATCGAGGAACACTCTAAAACTCTTCAATAATCCTCGAATAAGCTCAGAAAACTTAAATATTCATTAGTATTTCTAAATAATCACAAAATATTGAGGAATACTCTAAAACTCTTCAAGAATCCTCGAATAAGCTCAGCCAACTCAAATATTCATTAGAATTACTAAATAATCACAAAATATCAAGGAATACTCTAAAACTCTTCAAGAATCCTCGAATAAGCTCATCAAACTCAAATATTCATTAGAATTCCTAAATAATCACAAAATATCGAGGAATACTCTAAAACTCTTCAAGAATCTTCGAATAAGCTCAGCAAACTCAAATATTTGTTAGAATTCCTAAATAATCACAAAATATCGAGGAATACTCTAAAACTCTTCAAGAATCTTCGAATAAGCTCAGCAAACTCAAATATTTGTTAGAATTCCTAAATAATCACAAAATATCGAGGAAAACTCTAAAACTCTTCAAGAGTCCTCGAATAAGCTCAGCAAACTCAAATATTTGTTAGAATTCCTAAATAATCACAAAATATCGAGGAAAACTCTAAAACTCTTCAAGAGTCCTCGAATAAGCTCATCAAACTAAAATATTCATTAGAATTCCTAAATAATCACAAAATATCGAGGAATACTCTAAAACTCTTCAAGAATCTTCGAATAAGCTCAGCAAACTCAAATATTTGTTAGAATTCCTAAATAATCACAAAATATCGAGGAAAACTCTAAAACTCTTCAAGAATCCTCGAATAAGCTCAGAAAACTTTAATATTCATTAGAATTCCTAAATAATCACAAAATATCGAGGAATACTCTAAAACTCTTCAAGAATCTTCGAATAAGCTCAGCAAACTCAAATATTCATTACAATTCCTAAATAATCACAAAATATCGAGGAACACTCTAAAACTCTTCAATAATCCTCGAATAAGCTCAGAAAACTCAAATATTCATTAGAATTCCTAAATAATCACAAAATATCAAGGAATACTCTAAAACTCTTCAAGAATCCTTGAATAAGCTCATCAAACTCAAATATTCATTAGAATTCCTAAATAATCACAAAATATCGAGGAACACTCTAAAACTCTTCAATAATCCTCGAATAAGCTCAGAAAACTTAAATATTCATTAGAATTCCTAAATAATCACAAAATATCGAGGAAAACTCTAAAACTCTTCAAGAATCTTCGAATAAGCTCAGCAAACTCAAATATTTGTTAGAATTCCTAAATAATCACAAAATATCGAGGAAAACTCTAAAACTCTTCAAGAATCCTCGAATAAGCTCAGAAAACTTTAATATTCATTAGAATTCCTAAATAATCACAAAATATCGAGGAATACTCTAAAACTCTTCAAGAATCTTCGAATAAGCTCAGCAAACTCAAATATTCATTACAATTCCTAAATAATCACAAAATATCGAGGAACACTCTAAAACTCTTCAATAATCCTCGAATAAGCTCAGAAAACTTAAATATTCATTAGTATTTCTAAATAATCACAAAATATTGAGGAATACTCTAACATTCTTCAAGAATCCTCGAGCAAGCTCAGTGAACTCAAATATTCATTAGTATTTCTAAATAATCACAAAATATTGAGGAATACTCTAAAACTCTTCAAGAATCCTCGAATAAGCTCAGCCAACTCAAATATTCATTAGAATTACTAAATAATCACAAAATATCAAGGAATACTCTAAAACTCTTCAAGAATCCTCGAATAAGCTCATCAAACTCAAATATTCATTAGAATTCCTAAATAATCACAAAATATCGAGGAATACTCTAAAACTCTTCAAGAATCTTCGAATAAGCTCAGCAAACTCAAATATTTGTTAGAATTCCTAAATAATCACAAAATATCGAGGAATACTCTAAAACTCTTCAAGAATCTTCGAATAAGCTCAGCAAACTCAAATATTTGTTAGAATTCCTAAATAATCACAAAATATCGAGGAAAACTCTAAAACTCTTCAAGAGTCCTCGAATAAGCTCATCAAACTAAAATATTCATTAGAATTCCTAAATAATCACAAAATATCGAGGAATACTCTAAAACTCTTCAAGAATCTTCGAATAAGCTCAGCAAACTCAAATATTTGTTAGAATTCCTAAATAATCACAAAATATCGAGGAAAACTCTAAAACTCTTCAAGAATCCTCGAATAAGCTCAGAAAACTTTAATATTCATTAGAATTCCTAAATAATCACAAAATATCGAGGAATACTCTAAAACTCTTCAAGAATCTTCGAATAAGCTCAGCAAACTCAAATATTCATTACAATTCCTAAATAATCACAAAATATCGAGGAACACTCTAAAACTCTTCAATAATCCTCGAATAAGCTCAGAAAACTCAAATATTCATTAGAATTCCTAAATAATCACACAATATCGAGGAATACTCTAAAACTCTTCAAGAATCTTCGAATAAGCTCAGCAAACTCAAATATTTGTTAGAATTCCTAAATAATCACAAAATATCGAGGAAAACTCTAAAACCCTTCAAGAATCCTCGAATAAGCTCAGAAAACTTTAATATTCATTAGAATTCCTAAATAATCACAAAATATCGAGGAATACTCTAAAACTCTTCAAGAATCTTCGAATAAGCTCAGCAAACTCAAATATTCATTACAATTCCTAAATAATCACAAAATATCGAGGAACACTCTAAAACTCTTCAATAATCCTCGAATAAGCTCAGAAAACTCAAATATTCATTAGAATTCCTAAATAATCACAAAATATCGAGGAAAACTCTAAAACTCTTCAAGAATCCTCGAATAAGCTCAGAAAACTTAAATATTCATTAGAATTCCTAAATAATCACAAAATATCGAGGAAAACTCTAAAACTCTTCAAGAATCTTCGAATAAGCTCAGCAAACTCAAATATTTGTTAGAATTCCTAAATAATCACAAAATATCGAGGAATACTCTAAAACTCTTCAAGAATCTTCGAATAAGCTCAGCAAACTCAAATATTTGTTAGAATTCCTAAATAATCACAAAATATCGAGGAAAACTCTAAAACTCTTCAAGAATCCTCGAATAAGCTCATCAAACTCAAATATTCATTAGAATTCCTAAATAATCACAAAATATCGAGGAATACTCTAAAACTCTTCAAGAATCTTCGAATAAGCTCAGCAAACTCAAATATTTGTTAGAATTCCTAAATAATCACAAAATATCGAGGAATACTCTAAAACTCTTCAAGAATCTTCGAATAAGCTCAGCAAACTCAAATATTCATTACAATTCCTAAATAATCACAAAATATCGAGGAACACTCTAAAACTCTTCAATAATCCTCGAATAAGCTCAGAAAACTCAAATATTCATTAGAATTCCTAAATAATCACAAAATATCGAGGAATACTCTAAAACTCTTCAAGAATCTTCGAATAAGCTCAGCAAACTCAAATATTCATTAGAATTCCTAAATAATCACAAAATATCGAGGAAAACTCTAAAACTCTTCAAGAATCCTCGAATAAGCTCAGAAAACTTTAATATTCATTAGAATTCCTAAATAATCACAAAATATCGAGGAATACTCTAAAACTCTTCAAGAATCTTCGAATAAGCTCAGCAAACTCAAATATTCATTACAATTCCTAAATAATCACAAAATATCGAGGAACACTCTAAAACTCTTCAATAATCCTCGAATAAGCTCAGAAAACTCAAATATTCATTAGAATTCCTAAATAATCACAAAATATCGAGGAAAACTCTAAAACTCTTCAAGAATCCTCGAATAAGCTCAGAAAACTTAAATATTCATTAGAATTCCTAAATAATCACAAAATATCGAGGAAAACTCTAAAACTCTTCAAGAATCTTCGAATAAGCTCAGCAAACTCAAATATTTGTTAGAATTCCTAAATAATCACAAAATATCGAGGAATACTCTAAAACTCTTCAAGAATCTTCGAATAAGCTCAGCAAACTCAAATATTTGTTAGAATTCCTAAATAATCACAAAATATCGAGGAAAACTCTAAAACTCTTCAAGAATCCTCGAATAAGCTCATCAAACTCAAATATTCATTAGAATTCCTAAATAATCACAAAATATCGAGGAATACTCTAAAACTCTTCAAGAATCTTCGAATAAGCTCAGCAAACTCAAATATTTGTTAGAATTCCTAAATAATCACAAAATATCGAGGAAAACTCTAAAACTCTTCAAGAATCCTCGAATAAGCTCAGAAAACTTTAATATTCATTAGAATTCCTAAATAATCACAAAATATCGAGGAAAACTCTAAAACTCTTCAAGAATCTTCGAATAAGCTCAGCAAACTCAAATATTTGTTAGAATTCCTAAATAATCACAAAATATCGAGGAATACTCTAAAACTCTTCAAGAATCTTCGAATAAGCTCAGCAAACTCAAATATTTGTTAGAATTCCTAAATAATCACAAAATATCGAGGAAAACTCTAAAACTCTTCAAGAATCCTCGAATAAGCTCATCAAACTCAAATATTCATTAGAATTCCTAAATAATCACAAAATATCGAGGAATACTCTAAAACTCTTCAAGAATCTTCGAATAAGCTCAGCAAACTCAAATATTTGTTAGAATTCCTAAATAATCACAAAATATCGAGGAAAACTCTAAAACTCTTCAAGAATCCTCGAATAAGCTCAGAAAACTTTAATATTCATTAGAATTCCTAAATAATCACAAAATATTTTTTTTTTTTTTTTTTTTAATTTCTTTGTATTTGTGAATTTTAACTTATTGCTTATTCTTCACACAATCACAAAATATCGAGGAATACTCTAAAACTCTTCAAGAATCTTCGAATAAGCTCAGCAAACTCAAATATTCATTACAATTCCTAAATAATCACAAAATATCGAGGAACACTCTAAAACTCTTCAATAATCCTCGAATAAGCTCAGAAAACTCAAATATTCATTAGAATTCCTAAATAATCACAAAATATCGAGGAATACTCTAAAACTCTTCAAGAATCCTCGAATAAACTCATCAAACTCAAATATTCATTAGAATTCCTAAATAATCACAAAATATCGAGGAAAACTCTAAAACTATTCAAGAATCCTCCAATAAGCTCATCACACTCAAATATTCATTAGAATTCCTAAATAATCACAAAATATCAAGGAATACTCTAAAACTCTTCAAGAATCCTCGAATAAGCTCATCAAACTCAAATATTCATTAGAATTCCTAAATAATCACAAAATATCGAGGAAAACTCTAAAACTCTTCAAGAATCCTCGAATAAGCTCATCAAACTCAAATATTCATTAGAATTCCTAAATAATCACAAAATATCGAGGAATACTCTAAAACTCTTCAAGAATCTTCGAATAAGCTCAGCAAACTCAAATATTTGTTAGAATTCCTAAATAATCACAAAATATCGAGGAAAACTCTAAAACTCTTCAAGAATCCTCGAATAAGCTCAGAAAACTTAAATATTCATTAGAATTCCTAAATAATCACAAAATATCGAGGAAAACTCTAAAACTCTTCAAGAATCTTCGAATAAGCTCAGCAAACTCAAATATTCATTACAATTCCTAAATAATCACAAAATATCGAGGAACACTCTAAAACTCTTCAATAATCCTCGAATAAGCTCAGAAAACTCAAATATTCATTAGAATTCCTAAATAATCACAAAATATCGAGGAAAACTCTAAAACTATTCAAGTATCCTCCAATAAGCTCATCACACTCAAATATTCATTAGAATTCCTAAATAATCACAAAATATCAAGGAATACTCTAAAACTCTTCAAGAATCCTTGAATAAGCTCATCAAACTCAAATATTCATTAGAATTCCTAAATAATCACAAAATATCGAGGAAAACTCTAAAACTATTCAAGAATCCTCCAATAAGCTCATCACACTCAAATATTCATTAGAATTCCTAAATAATCACAAAATATCAAGGAATACTCTAAAACTCTTCAAGAATCCTTGAATAAGCTCATCAAACTCAAATATTCATTAGAATTCCTAAATAATCACAAAATATCGAGGAAAACTCTAAAACTATTCAAGAATCCTCCAATAAGCTCATCACACTCAAATATTCATTAGAATTCCTAAATAATCACAAAATATCAAGGAATACTCTAAAACTCTTCAAGAATCCTTGAATAAGCTCATCAAACTCAAATATTCATTAGAATTCCTAAATAATCACAAAATATCGAGGAACACTCTAAAACTCTTCAATAATCCTCGAATAAGCTCAGAAAACTTAAATATTCATTAGAATTCCTAAATAATCACAAAATATCGAGGAAAACTCTAAAACTCTTCAAGAATCTTCGAATAAGCTCAGCAAACTCAAATATTTGTTAGAATTCCTAAATAATCACAAAATATCGAGGAAAACTCTAAAACTCTTCAAGAATCCTCGAATAAGCTCAGAAAACTTTAATATTCATTAGAATTCCTAAATAATCACAAAATATCGAGGAATACTCTAAAACTCTTCAAGAATCTTCGAATAAGCTCAGCAAACTCAAATATTCATTACAATTCCTAAATAATCACAAAATATCGAGGAACACTCTAAAACTCTTCAATAATCCTCGAATAAGCTCAGAAAACTCAAATATTCATTAGAATTCCTAAATATCACAAAATATCGAGGAATACTCTAAAACTCTTCAAGAATCCTCGAATAAACTCATCAAACTCAAATATTCATTAGAATTCCTAAATAATCACAAAATATCGAGGAAAACTCTAAAACTATTCAAGAATACTCCAATAAGCTCATCACACTCAAATATTCATTAGAATTCCTAAATAATCACAAAATATCAAGGAATACTCTAAAACTCTTCAAGAATCCTCGAATAAGCTCATCAAACTCAAATATTCATTAGAATTCCTAAATAATCACAAAATATCGAGGAATACTCTAAAACTCTTCAAGAATCTTCGAATAAGCTCAGCAAACTCAAATATTTGTTAGAATTCCTAAATAATCACAAAATATCGAGGAAAACTCTAAAACTCTTCAAGAATCCTCGAATAAGCTCAGAAAACTTAAATATTCATTAGAATTCCTAAATAATCACAAAATATCGAGGAAAACTCTAAAACTCTTCAAGAATCTTCGAATAAGCTCAGCAAACTCAAATATTCATTACAATTCCTAAATAATCACAAAATATCGAGGAACACTCTAAAACTCTTCAATAATCCTCGAATAAGCTCAGAAAACTCAAATATTCATTAGAATTCCTAAATAATCACAAAATATCGAGGAAAACTCTAAAACTATTCAAGTATCCTCCAATAAGCTCATCACACTCAAATATTCATTAGAATTCCTAAATAATCACAAAATATCAAGGAATACTCTAAAACTCTTCAAGAATCCTTGAATAAGCTCATCAAACTCAAATATTCATTAGAATTCCTAAATAATCACAAAATATCGAGGAAAACTCTAAAACTATTCAAGAATCCTCCAATAAGCTCATCACACTCAAATATTCATTAGAATTCCTAAATAATCACAAAATATCAAGGAATACTCTAAAACTCTTCAAGAATCCTTGAATAAGCTCATCAAACTCAAATATTCATTAGAATTCCTAAATAATCACAAAATATCGAGGAAAACTCTAAAACTCTTCAAGAATTCTCGAGCAAGCTCAACAATCTCAAATATTTATTAGAATTCCTTAATAACCACAGAGAATCGAGGAATACTCTAAAAATCTTCAAGAATCCTCGAATAATTTCAGTAAACACCGATATTCATTAGAATTTCTAAATAATCACAAAAAATCGGGGAATACTCTCAAATTTTTCAAGAATCCTCGAGCAAGCTCTGTGAACTCAAATATTATCCAAATTGATTGACGTATGACAAAATTCGGTTAATATTTGGAAGTGGCCACATACCATGGGGCATAAATTTAGGGATATTGCCCAGTGTATCTGAACAGGAAAGTCATAAGTGAACTGACTTCTAACGAACTTGATATACTATTTAGTATTAGTAAGTTGTGCACTTGGTATATATTCGAGCAGTCAAAGCGTGTTCCACTAAACGCACCGTGGGAGCAAACGCAGAGCAACATACACACGGTCAGAAAATTCACTCATTTTCGAGCTAAAGTGGGACAACTCAAAATTGAGTAAATTTTTTTTCCAGCGATAGCGCTGGCCCAAGTGCGAAAATCTCATCAGTTTAAGCCGTCTAATATTCTTGATGATGCGAAGAATATTATACGGCTTAAACCAGTTGGATTTTTGCACTTGGGCCAGCGCTATCGCTGGAAATACAATTTACTCAATTTTTGAGCTGTTCCAGTTTAGCTCAGTTTTGTGTGAATCTTACTCATTTTAGAGTAACATTTTCTTAGCGTGCAGAGGATCATCATTGTGAGCCTCATAGGGTTGCCATCTTTGGCTAAACGAAGTATGAGACTGGAATAAAATGTTTTCGGTCGAGCCAGGATCTCCTCTCAATGGATAATATATTCTGGACTTCTTTGGTTATAGAGTGAATTCCTTACAAACGAAAAATGATCGATTGGCAAAGTAAGCTCTCAACCAATAACCGAGAAAGTTTTCGTAGAAAACTGAAGCAGGCTCAGTTCCATTTTTGGTCGTTACTTTAGAAAGATAAAAAATATTTTAAAGTTAAATAAATAACTTTAGAATATGTAAATATTACTGTTAGAAATACAACTATGCGTGTTATGCGCATGACCAATCCTGGTAACCCTGAACCCCACCACAATTCCATGTGCTCTTGTTTGTCTGTTACGAGCAGAGAAAATGAGAAAATAATTTCTCTCATATGAGAGAAGTTTCATCAAAATTTTTAGATTTTTACTGAAATGAAATGTAGACTACTAAAAATGTACCATAGTTAGCGTACTTTTTTTTGGACTGAAATGATCATAGGAAATATCCTCAGAGATTGTCGGGACGATTTTGCGATCAAATGCCTCTAATTACTTCAAATACTAGAAACAAGTGTCAAGGTGGCGAAAACAGCTTTTGACAACTGATTACTCTTTTCTAATAAATTCAAATTTGGCTAAGTCTAAGATCATGAAATTTTCACAGA
>NW_026917578.1:0-25000 GCF_035046485.1 Aedes albopictus
TTTTTCGAAAAAAAAAACCTTTGAAAGGTTTTATAAAGAAATCTCTGAAGGTTGGTCTCAAGCTATCCATTAAATACTCCTGGTGATACCTTTCTAGGAGATTCCTAGAAGATATTCTTGATAATTTTATGGAGAGATTCCTGCACAAAAAATCCTGTAAATATATTTGGGGATATGCCTGCAATAAAACCTGAATTAATCCATGTGATACCTCCTGAATTCTTAAAAAGTGAGAAACTTCTGGGAGAACCCTGGAAGAAGTTCCAATGAAAATTTGGTTTAAAAAAATCTGAAGACCTTCCTGCATTTCTGAAAGAATCACTTGAAAATATATACAGAAATCCCTGCAAAATTTTCGGACGCATGTGTTGATGAATTTATTTCCCTCAAAAAAATTCTGAATGATCTCTGTAGGATTCTTTGGAATAATTCTTGGAAGAACTCTTGGAAGAGATTCTTATACAATTCTAGATGCGATTGGTACATAAAAACCCTGAACTACTACCAGGAGAAACTTCAGAAAAAAAACATGCAAAAACGAAAAATAGAAACCAGAAGAAATTTTTCAGAGGACCACTGAGAAAATTTATATTTTTTGTTTTTTATTTTTTTTAGTTTTAGAAATATTAAATTTTAAAAATTTCAAGAATTTTTGATAGGATACCTGAAAAATTTTGAGAACTCTCTGCTCTTGGAAAATTCTTCGAAAAAATGCCTAGCAATAAGTTCTGGAGTGATTTCTGCAGACAGTGTTTGGAAAACATCCAGAAGCATCACCGGAAACAAATCTTAAAGAATCCCTGATGAAAGGTCTGACAAATCCTAAGCAATCCCCCAGAAGAACACCTGGAGGAACTTGGGGAGAAATGCCTGGAAAACTTTTCAAGAACATTCTTCAAATCAGTGCCACACTTGTACCTGGAGGAATCTCTGAAGAAACTCTTCGTAGAATTTCTGCATTTTCAAATAAAAATTTTAAAGTATCTCTGAAAAGCTCTTCGAATCTCTGTGAATAAATTTCCTGGAATTCCATCTTATGGAGAAATGTTTAGAAGAATTTCAGGAAAAACCGTTGGGAAGAATCCCAGAAGAATTTCTGGACAAATGCCATGGAAAAACTCATAGAGGATATTCTGCTTATATTCCTGGAAGAATTTCTTCAGAAATGATGTTTGATGACATTAAGAAATGCATGCATTAACATTTATATCAATCCTAGTGTCAAGACTAAATTTGAAAATTATTTTTTTAAATAAATTTCTTGAGAAACTTCTGTAGAAGACCCGAAAAAAATTCTAGAGAAATTCTGAAAAGAATCTCTGAAGGAATCGTTGGAGAAATTTTCGAATAAGTTCATGAACTGCTTTCTATAGAGAACGCTGTAAGATTTTTTTGCTATAAAAACACAAAAAAAAATGAAAAGTCCAGTAAGAATCCCTAAAGGAATTTCTTGTTTTCAGAGGAGTTTCTCAAAGGTGTTCCATGAGGTTTAGGGGGTTCAGAAGGATTTCAGAGTTGTTTCAGGTCCTGAGGGGGATCTCATAGGATTTCGTGGGTTTTCGTATGGGATTTCGTATGTTATAATCATTTCTCAGGTGTTTCCCATATGGACATCTCCAGGAGGAAATCCTGATGGAGCTGTTGATGATATGCCACAAAGAACACTTGGAAGAATCTCAAAAAGAACACTTGTAAAAATACTATGAGAAACGATTAGAAGAGTTCCAGAAGGAACTTCCGAAAGAATCACAGAGGGCACTTCATGGGTAATCAAAAAAAATTGGATGAATTCCAGAAGAATCTATTGAATGAACCGCAGACTTCAGGAAGAATATTAAAATAATGTCCTGGATGAATGCCACAAGCAACTTCTGGAGGAATAAAAAAGGAAATTCCTAATGGAATCAAGATGGCGGCTCCAAGTTCAAAATGGTGGCTCCTAATTCTAGATGGCGGTTGTTTAAAGTTGTTTTAGGCTCTAAAACCATGCAATACGGGTATATTTTGTACGGGAAAGATGATCGGAGTCCATAAATGGCGACCAGAATATCCAAGATGGTGGTCTAAAATCCAAGATGGTAGCTCCAAAATAAAAATGGCTGTGGTTTAAAGGTGTTTTAGAGTTTGAAACCATGCAATATGGGTATATATTGTATGGGGAAGGTGCCCGGAGTTCAAAAATGGTGACATGAATATCCAAGATGGTAGTCTAAGTTTCAAGATGACGGCTCCAAATTCAAAATGGCAGTAGTTTAATGGTGTTTTAGGCTCTAAAACCATACAATATGAGTATATTTTGTAAGGGAAAGGTATCCGGAGTTCAAAAATGGCGTCTTGAATATCCAAGATGGCGGCTCCAAATTCAATATGGTGGTAGTTTAATAGTGTTTCAGGCTCTAATACCATGCATTATAGATATATGTATTTGGTATTGGGAAGATGTCTGGAGCCCAAAAAAGGCGACCAGAATATCCAAGATGGCGGTCTGGAATTCAAAATGGCAGCTCTAAATTCAAGATGGCGGCAGTTTAAAGGAATTGTAAGCCCTAAAACCATGACATTTGATCTATTTTGAATGGGGTAGATGTCCAGAGTCCAAAAAAGGCGACCAGAATATCCAAGATGGAGATCTAAAATCCAAGATGGCGGCTCCAAATTCAAGATGGCGGCTCCAAATTCAAGATAGTATTTGTTCAATGGTATTTTAGGCTCTAAAACCATGCAATATGGGTATATTTAGTATGCGGCAGGTGTCCGGAATACAAAAATGGCGATCACAATATCCAAGATGGTGGCGTAAAATCCAAGGTGGTGGCTCCAAATTCAAGATGGCGCCTGTTTAATGGAGTTTAGGCTCTAAAACCATGCAGTATGAGCTTATGTGGTATAGGGAAGAAACCTGTATTCCAAAAATGATGTTTAGACTATCCAAGATGGCGATTTAAAATCCAAGATGGCGGCTCCAAATTCAAGATGGTACCATGACACCATGAGATATTGGTATATCTAATATGGCGAAGATGACCGCAGTCGAAAAATGGCGTCCAGAATTTCCAAGATGGCGGTTTAAAGTCCAAGATGGCGTCCCAAAATTCAAGGCTGTTTTATGTAGTTTTAGGCTCTCAAATCATGGAATTTGGATATATTTCACGTGTTGAAGATGTTCGGTCCGGAGTCGAAAAATAGCGACCCAATATCCAAGATGGTGGTTCAAAATCCAAGATGGCGTATCCAATTTCAAGATGGCGATTGTTTAATCGAATTGTAGGGCCTAAAACCATGCAATATGGGTATATCTGATGTGGGGAAAAAGTCTGGAGTCCAAAAATGACGACCAGAATATCCAAGATGGCAGACTTAAATCGAAAAAGGCGGCTCAAAATTCAAGATAGCGACTTTTTCCTAAGAGTTTGAGGCTCAAACATCCAAGCTAATGGTGCCATGAAATAGATTTTTTTAAGTATGGAAGTGCGATATTTATCAGCATTTCACTTGATTTTTATTGAAATGTCTTTTCAAAGGCACGAGAAAGGCGCCATCACCGCTAGGTGGATTAGTTAGGGTTTTTTTTTTCATAAGGTTCTATGCAATTTTCTTGAAGATTATAGCTAAAGCCATGACATTGAATATAACGACATGTGAAGACGTTTTCGCGTGCCTTGTGAAAACATTTGAAAACTTCAGCTACCATGATTCTGGGTGATTTTAAGAAGGTTTTCAAGAAACTCTGATACAACCCCCTAAAACACCCCGCCGACCTCCTTCTGAAGCTTCTTCAAGGACATACACGAGTGAATCAAAATACCAAAAACATTATTCTCGCCATCCAAACAACACACAGAGCTGAAATTCCTATTCTTTGCTTACTCGCTCGTGGCAAACATGGAGTAGCATTTTCGACTTTGAGCATTTAGTAGATAAAGAGATCGATGCTCTTGAAAACGCGAGTCGAAAATGCAACTGAGCGCGCTCCCATTAAGAGCCCTGAAACCACTGGGTAGTTCTCTGAACAACAACAACTTCGTTGAAACTCCTTTGAAGTTCCCTGGAAACCCATGAAAAACTTTCAAAAGCACTTTGAATCCCCATTCGAACCATTCTGAAAGCTTCCTAAAACCCCTCTGAAAGTTCACCTGAAAACCTTCGAATTGTTCTCCAAGCAGCATACAAGTCACAAAGGAGTGTCGACCGACAGCGTAGGTTTTTGGTTGCACAGGAGCTACATTCTTGTAGCTCTAACTCAAATGCAGAATAACTTGAAAATTACTTGTGTCCAACCAAAAAACTGCGCTGTCGACACTCCCTTGTGACTTGTGTGCTGCTTGGGTCCTGAAACTCGGAAACCCTTCGAAACTTCAATGAATGATATTACTACTACAACATTATAGAAACAATCACACCTGAATCCCACTGATGAATGATTGAGTGAATCGAAAAAGTTTTGGTGAAAGTTCTAGGAAGGAATAACCTGATGTTCAACAAAACAGATCTTGGATATGAAATATATTTCAATAAAATAGAAATAAAACAAAAACATCGGAAAGATCCTGTGGTATTTTTGGTGTTTTCAGCAAAAATAAGGCGCTGTTCATAAACCACGTGGTCATAGAGAGGGGGGGGGGGGGGGTTAGGCCAATGACCATTTTGTATGGACAAATTAAAAAATTTGTATGGACAAATGACCACGCGGGGGGTGGGGTTGGGGGGGGGGGGGGTCGAAAAGTCCCAAAAAAATGACCACGTGGTTTATGGACAGCCCCTAAGCTTCACGGTTAGAAACCAACGCTACCGCTTTTGCTACCACCACTGACTGCATTGGTTCCTAGCAACCAAGGCTGCACCAATCAAGGTCTTCAAGATTCCCGCGTGTCCTGCTGTTGCTGGGTTTGGACGCTTCGGTCGAATATTTTTTTCCTTGTCACCACCACCAATAAACCTGACTGCTTGCAGATGATGGCGGGTTGTTCTGAGTCAGTTCTGCGAGCATCAATATGCAACACTGGCGAGGCGAGATAAGGCGAGAGGATTATGGCGCGAGAGACGTGATTTATACTTTAATTGGAGAATCTTGTTGGTTGCCGAACGGTGGTGCTGCGCGTGGTGGCCGTGTAGAACGTGTCGGGCACGCAAAATATGGTCTAGATTTATGAAATGGTGACAAGTATTTGTGGTGGTCATGTGGGGATCCTATTTATATTTTTTTTTTATTTTTCGTGGATTAAAAACTGGTCGATCTACAGAAAATCTTGGAAAACTATCACATTTATTAAAATGGAGCTTTCTAGGCCTACATTTGTGTTTTCTTAATTTTAATTGCTCAACATCATGTGGCAGTTTAACGGATAATGACTCATGAGAAAAAAAGTAATTCATTCTTGTCTTTAAAAAAATAATAAAAATAAAAAAAACAAAAATGGAAATTTTACCTTGTTATCTCATATTTACGAAATTTAAAACGACCTCCCATTTTCCCCAAAAATTAAAACAATTTCACTAAAAAGTTGAACGTCAAAACAGTTACCAATTGTGATCAAAAACTGTTCAGTTGAAAATGGATGTAACTTCAAACAATTTTTATGTAATGCACGCATTTACCGTCGGAAGGTTCCTAGTATGCAAGCCATGTCGAGAAATATTCACGTAGCTATGACGTGACAGAACTTGTCAAAGCACTTCATCTGGAGGATCTTAATAAGATGCATATTTTTGTTCAAAGTTGGCAATGTATCGATTAACGTTTTCGCAATTTTGTATCATCAAACAGCTGGCTACCCCTAGCTCTAATCTCCAGCGAAGTCTAATAAATCCCATCATAATCCTATCATCTTCACCAGGAAGAGATTTACCAGCATTCGTGGAGGAGAGCAACCCCCAGGCCCAAGTTTGGATGACTAGCAGCGATATAAAGTCATTAATTTTATTTATATTTCATACCAATTTTGGTGGTCCTAGGACGTCCTCACGTCCGGGAAGTGGCAGCAGCGGCTTTCCAGGATTAAAAGAGCCAGTCAAAACATAGCGATATAAATAACTCGACTCGTTGCACTGCTGGTGCTTGCTGGCTACACTCCGAAGGAATTCTACTCCTTCTCCCCAAGCCGCGTCCGCATTTAGGGAATGAAAAAGTGATGCCGATTTTTTGTGAGGCCATTTCCATGCCCTGAATCAAAAGGGAAAACTGCTGCACTGCAACGGCATGCAAGTTCAACCATCCAAACGCTAGGCGTGTGAGCATTATTTATATGTACTCTCAAACTCCGTGCGGATCATAAATAAAAATATTAATAACGTGGAATCACTTTTTTGGGAGCGGGTGCGAAAGAGATTTTGATGGCGACTGCAAGTGGGTGCATTTTGGATAGGGCCAGCAGTAGGGTGGATATGTTGGTAGCCAGATAGCAGATTTTTTTTTCGAAAGAGCCTAGAGGAAGTTCCTGGGGAATACCCATGAACGACCAGATATAGTTCCTTAGAAACGCCCTTAGAGGATTATCTCTGGAAACGTTCTTCGAGAACCCCAAGAGGAAGATTTTCTGATACGCCTAGAGGAAGTTACTTTGGTTCATCCAGTGGAAAATTCATAGGGTTTTCCAAAGGAAGTTTATAGGGAACACCCAGAATAAGTTCCTAAAGTAACGTTCAGGGAAAGTTCCTCGGGATCGTTTAAAGGAAGTTTCATGGCAACGATCACAGGAAGTTCCCAGAGATAATTCTTCTGGAGCCCTTAGAAAGTAAATGTTCAGAACTGCCCAGAAAAAAGTTTCTCAGAAACATCTTAAAGAGTTCCTTGGGAATGTTCACAGAAAAATTGACGGAAACTCTCAGGGGTGTTTTTTTTTCTGAAAAGGATGTAAGAAATCCCTTAAAAGGAGTTCCCAGGTAACGTACAGAGAAAATACCTTGCGAAAGCTCAGTGAAAGTTCCTCTTCGGAAGCATGCAGAAGAAGCAAATGAGATTCCTGGGCAACCCAAAGTAGAACATTCTGTGAAACATCCAGAGAAAAATTATCAGGAGAAGTAGTTCAGAATTCTACCGTGTATATTTATCAAACTTCAGAGTATTCATTTAGGTAAGCCACCATTGATTTTTGTTTCGAAAAGTCCTCCAAGGATTCCTTAAGAAATTCTGCCAAAGTTTTCTCAGAGAAATAATTCAAGAATATTTCTTGAGATTTTTTTAGTAATTTCTCCAAAGTTCGCTAGAGTTTCTACCAGAAATTTATACTAAGAATCCTTCCATGCATTCCTTCCAAAATTGGTCCATAAATTTCCTTTGAATTGGAGTTTTTAACTTAAACTTGTTGAAAATTACCAAAGTTAGCCTCAAAAATTCCTCTAGATGTTCCTACAGAAATGAATCAAAGAGTTCTTCCAGGAAACCTTCGATAGGTTTCCTCATTAGTTTCTCCAGGTATGCTTTTGGAAAGTTTTCCAACGATTCCTTAAAAAAAACGAAAAAAAAACAGGAAACCCAATTAGAAATGTTTTTAAGAATTTCTTATGCCACAAAAGTTCAGCCTATTGGACGCAGTGGCTTAATTTCCCCAACAGGGGAGGAAAAAAAAAAAAAGAATTTCTTCCAGGGATTCCTTGGAAAAATCGTCCAGGAGCTTTCTCCAAAAAGTGTTCTTTAAAAAACTCCAGTAAATCTTTTAGAAATTACTCCAGAGATTCCTTGCTTTCCTATGCGATTCTTCAAAAGTTACTCAATAAATTCGTGCATTAAATTTTCCGAAAATTATTTCAGAACTGCTTCAGAGGTTTCTCCAGAAATTTTATCTGGCATTCTTTAAGAATTTTTTTCAGGGTCTGCTTCAAATATTCCCTTAAAAAATTGGAATTTATTTGTTAAGAAAATTTCTGTGGATTCTAGTCTAGTCTAGTCTAGTCTACACATTAAGACAATTTCTGTGGATTCCTTTTAAAATTCTGCCAGTGATAAAATTTATTTCTTAATTTTTTTAAGAAAATTTTAAGTGATTTCTTGAAACTCATTCTGGAGATCTTCCGGGGGTTTCTTCAAGAACTCGCCTTGGGATGGGGGTTCCAGCATTCCAGCAGGAACTTCTTCATAAATGCAGTAATTACGATTAAAACGTGATATTGGTTTGATTGATAGAAGAGATATAAAATCTGAAAATAATATCCAAAAAAGTGATCCTGAAACATCTGAAAAATATCAAAATTTGTTATTTCAAGACCAAACAAATAGTTCGCTGTTATTGGTTAGATCTTATATGATATGATGATGATGTTCCTGAAGTTAATTTTTGATATTATTTTCAGATCTTTTATCTCTTATATCAATCAACCCAATATCACTTTTTGATCTCCATATCAAAATATGCTATTATCGTGATTTTTTCCTCTACCCGGGCTGTAGAACTCCATGTATTTACCCAGACATTTATTCATGATTTCCTTCACGAAAACTGCAAGGAATATCTGTAGATTTTTTTTTGAAGAACGGTTTTCAACTGTCTTTAGGAATTAGAAATTACTAAAAAAAAACTTTGTGCAGGAATATTTAACCCTACTAAGATGTTGGGGTCAATATGACTCAGAGAGGAATGCTAAACGTACACTACTCTATCGTGGTGCAAAAATCCTAACTTCCTAGGAGAGTTTAAGATGTTTTCCTATGTGTTTTTTTTTTAATTCAAAATACATTCCTTCGAAAATTCGTCTACTCCATGAGTACTTTTGGGAATATATTCCTGATATATTCTTGAAGAATCACCGGAACAATTTTTGAAAAAAATCTATGAAAAAAGGTCTGAAAAATTCTCTAAAAATATGGAAGCAATCCCAGACGAACTAAATAAATTTTTGAAGAAGTTTTTGAAAACAAAAACATCCTTAGGCACTTTTTTAAAGACACCTTTGAGGAAATTCCGAAATAAACCCAACAAGGATTTATAAAAGATTTCCAAGAAGCATTCAGCAGGAACTCCTTACGGAGGAAGTTTTCAGAAGCGCTCAGTGAAAGATCTTTTGAAACGCCCAGAGAAATTTATTCGGAAAAGCTCAAAGAAAACTTGGGAACGCCCAACAGAATTTTCTTGAGAATGCCCAGAGGAAACTCGTCCAGAAAAGGAAACTTAAACTGCTTCGATGATTCCTCTAAGGATTCCTTCGGCAATTTCTCAAGATTTTTTTTTTTTTCTAAAATTTGTTTGTTTGTTTGCCACCCTATCGCCACAACCAAAGTTTTTTTTTGTTTTCCCTTTTGGCAACGGTGATGCTGATGCTGATAGATTTAATAGGTGTACATACCGGTGGAAGAGGACTATATTTTCACATTAAATAGACCACCCCTCTCTGCAGTCCAAATATTTTCGCTGGCTCGGTGATTCTGTGGCGAATCGAGGCGAAAATATTGATGTTCATTTTTTTTTTTCTTGCAAACATTCAATTGATGAGAATTTATTGGATTTTTTTTTCTGGTGTGGAAGTTCCATAGCGCACCATTGAGTCCTTGAGTGAGTGAATCTTCCGTAATTTTCGCTTGAACCGGAAACACATCTCTTTTACTGTTAAAGTAGTTTTACATTCGTTAGTCAGGTTCTGCCAAGTCGTTCCAGATGTATAAAGGTTCAAGCTATAAACACCATGCAAACAAACATTTCAATCCACCAATCCAAGCAGAAGACACTTCGCCACGCATTATTTCCTATTCAAGATTAAAATAGTCTTCCCGATTCAAGAGAATTCGAAATGATCAACAGCCGCTCCAATTTAAGACTTCTCCTTTCCAGCTTCACCTTCATCTTTTTGCCATTTTGCCCAATACGAAAGCTTTGTCTGCGGGAGTTTCCTGGAAAATCAGTTCAACCAAACCGAACAGAGCTTCGGTGCTGCCTGCTCAGTTCCAGTCTGTTGCCATTTTCTTCCTAATTTTCCGCAAACATTGAACAATGAGGCTGAGGAAAATGGTACCAAATGAGTCTTGTGAAAAGCTTGGTAATAAAACAAAATAGGAAGGCAAGGGATATAAAGGAAGAAAATAGAAGATAAAAGGAAAATAGGTTACAAGCTTTGAAGATAAATAATCAGAAAAAGAAGAACGATTAGAAGACAACAAAATAAAAGATTGAAAGATCAGGAACGATAACGAAAGTAACATTTTGTGCCCTTCTCCTTCACTGAAGAAAGAAAAAGAAAAGCTTATAACCGTCAGCCGCCAGTGCCACTTGATAACGTGATTGTTGCTGGTTGTTTATTTGATTGCTGATTTAATTTTGCATTTCCTTTCTTAGCCTTGCTAGGAAAAAATATGCTTGAGTGGAAAAATGTTCTTTTTTTCTGTCTCGGTTGTGCATTTCTCGCACAATTTGTGATTCACAAAATAAAATTTACCTAGTGAGTTCGGATGAAGACGTTTTCCGCCATAGATTCCCAAAATTTATAATCCGAGGTTGGTCTATCTAGGCTTTGAATAACAGACAACTGTTTTACCTGGAAACTGGAAACATTCTTCAACAACGCAGACTGACAATGAAACCAAACTCACCTACAGTTTCCCTCATCTTTTCATATCTGTATCCACCGTAGAACTCTTGAAACAGTCTTTCATTTCTTTTCTCTGCATTCAAATGAGAAAATCTTTCCCCGTGGTACTCATTCGGAGAATACCGCTGGCTAGCAGGAACAGGATGATATTAAATTCTTTGCGAAATTGTATTAGGGTCACATTTTCCTGTTCGTTTGAATGGTTGGCGTCACAACGCTTCGTTCTAATTCTTCATGAGCGAAATTGTGCCGGCATAAATTAACTGTGAAAACTTTGGCATAACATGAAATATCAATGTTAGTTTTATTTGTTTGGGAAAACTCTTTAATAACTTTTTGTAGGTGTCCTTTTAATAGTGCTTTTATACAGCAGTTTTTCTGAATTTGAGTATCTTTGGGATACCGTAATGGTACAGACTATCGATGAACGTAAAACACGCTTTGATCAGCACATACTGATGCGCACATCTCGTGAGTTTTCCCTGAAAGAATTCCCAAAATAATCTCAAAACAAATTCCCAAACAAAATCTCGGGGGAAATTACTGGAGACATCCCGAAAGGAATCACTCTAAAATATCGGGAGGAATTTTTGAAAAACTTGAAATTTTGAAAATTGTGGAAGAAGCCTATCGAATCTTTGAAAAAAACTCGAAAGGAATCCCTTAAGAAACCCCGGGATGATGCATGGTGTCCGATAGAAATCGTTGAAATGATCATAAATAAATTCCTCGAAGAATCTCAGGAACAATCCGTTAAAGAATCCCGGAAGAAATCCTGGAAGAAATCTTAAAATGTTTGTTGGGAGTGGAGGAATCTCTGAACAAATACTGGGAGAAATCCCTGAAAGAATCCCTGGAAAATATTGAATGAATCCTTGAATGTTAGTAACGGAATCTAAAGTGAGCCCCCAGAGGAATTCTTCAAGAACTGTACGAGAAATTCCCAAAAAAAAAAAAAATTCTTAAATTCTCTTATATTTCTGGAGAAATCCCATGAAAGATTGCTGACGAATTTCCGAGGTCAATCTCCAAAAAACTCACGGGAGGAACCAATTGAGGAACTAAGGAAGGAATGCCGGTAAAATCCCTGAAAGCATCTCGAAAATAGTTTCTAAATGAATCTCAAAAGAAATGACTGAAAAAATACCAGGAGAAGTTTTAAAAAAAACCTGGGAATAGTCAATGATGAGATCCATGAAAATCCTTAAAGAATACAAGGAGAAACCCCTGGATATAATCCATGAGTTGAGGCAATCCTGGGACAAATCCGGGAAAAAGTCCTTTGAGTAATCACTAGTAGAAATCTGGAGTAAACAATGGATGCATGCCGTGAGAATACTGGAAGAATCTCTAAACAAAATCCGGAAAAATCCTTGTCAAATTTCCTAAATCAATCTCGGGAGGAATTCTCAAGAATCCCAGTTGTAATTAATGTTGAAGTCCTGGGAGAAATCCGAGGAGAATTCCGAAAGGAATCCTTGAAAGAATCCCTAGAGGGATCCCTTAAAGAGTTCTGATGGAATCTTTTAAAAATTCTCGAACTTTGAAGGAATCCCTTTGGGTACACCGGGAAGAATCTATGAATTGTGTTCACCACGTTGCAGAAAAAAAAAAGTTGAAGATGAACATGTTCTACCAAAAACAAAATTCAAGGTTCGGTCGTCATCACTGTGCGCCGACTATATTTTGCTCGGCGGCGGCGTGACGGCAATTTTTGACCGGCGGCGGCGGTGTGAATCGGGGTGACCATAATTTCAACATTGGCAAAGCGAAAAAGTTGTCATTACGCTCTAGAATTCGTAGTCTGAGCTTTGACCATTGATGACATAAACTATTATGTTACAATCAATACCTTTTTTACTTCTGTTCGGGTCCGTCACTGCGTGATTAGACCTATTGCGATTTTTTTCTTACTTATCCCTTTATTTGGAAGACTCGGGCGCCACATCCCAAGAAACAGAACTAGTTGAATAACAGTTTCTTAAACTAAAGTTTGCTCAAGTGTTTTTGTTTTTTGATAACAAATATTTATAAATAGAAAGGAGTATTAAGACAATTAAGACATTACCGGTATCCTTAGTGTCATAAATGTTGCATTACTCCATTGCAAATGAAGGGCAAATAAATATTGATTTTGCTACAGTTTTTTTTTGTTTTGTTTTCTCAGTATCTTCAAACTTGATAATAAAGTCACACTATTTACACTAAGGAATCCCCGAAAGATTTCAGAAAGGAAGTTCAGAAGGAATCCTAGGAGGAGCCTGAAAGAAACTTCCGAAGAAATCCATGAAGAAAATTCTGGACTAATCTCTGTAAGAACTGCTGTATGAAACCCTGAAGATACTTCCGCAGGAATCTCTGGCGGTTCAAGAATATCTTTTAGAGATCTCTGCAGACAATTCTGAAAAAATCCCTGATTGAAGTTTTTTGAGGAATTTCAGAAGGAAATGCAGGACGCATCTTCGAAAGAAATTCCAGGAGGATTCCCCAAATGAGTTCAAGCAGAAATCCCAAGGGAATTACAGCAGGAATTTCCAAAGGAACTACAGGAGGAATCCCCGATGGATTTCTAGTGAGAATTTTATAAGAATTTCGAGAAGGAATCTCCAAAGGATTTCAACGAGGAATCAACGAAAAATATTGAGAAGGAATCTCTGAAGGAGTTCCAGCAGAAATCCCTGAGAGTATCCTCTGAAGGAGGAATTTCCGAAAGAATTCCATGAGGAAACTTCGAAGGAATTTCAGGAGGAATCCCATAAGGTATTCCAGCAGGAAACTACGAAGCAATTCTAAGAAGAATCCCCGAAGGAACTCTAGAAGGAATCCCCGAAGGAATATAAATTTAAAATTGAGAGGAGAAATCCCTGCAGGAATCCCAGGGGGAACCCCTAAAGGAATTCTGGGAGAAATCTCCGTAGGATTTCCAAGCGGAATACTCGAAGGATTTCAAGAGGAATTCCCATTGGATGTCCAGGAAGAATCTCTGAATAAATTCTAAGAGAAATCATCAAAGAAACTCTAGGAGGAAATCCCGAAAGAATTTCAGGAGAAATTCACGTTAGAATATCAGGAGAAAGCTCTGAAAGAATTGCAAGAGAAATCCATGAATGATATCTAGGAGGAATACTCGAAGGAATTCCAAAAAGAATCCCCAAAGGAATTCCAGAATGAATTTTAGGAGGAATCCCCGAAGGAAATCCAAGAGGAATCCCTAAATGAAGTGGAGAAATTCCATAAGCATTCTAAGAGGAACCACCTTTTTGACGGGATATATGAAGGAGTCCCCGAAAGCATTTCAGGAGGAATCCTCGAAGGAAGTCAAGGAGGAAACCCCGAAAGAATATCTAGGAAGAATCTCCGAAGGAATTCCAAGTGGAATCCCCGAAAGAATGCCAGGAAAAGGCCAGGAGGAATCCTCGAAGGAAGTCCTGGGGAACCCCTGAAGGAAGTCTAGGAGAAATCTCCGAAGAAATTACAGGAGAAATCCCTGCAGGGGTTCCAGGGGAATGCTCGAAGGATTTTCAGCGGATCTTTCGGGGTAGGGGGAAAGATTTGCAGGAGGTATTCTCTAAAGAAATCCAGAAGGAAATCCTTAAGGAATTTTTGTAGAAACTACAATCTGAAAGAAACCTAGGAGCAACCCCTGGAAGAACTTCTGGAAGAATTCCTAAAGGAACTTCTTGGACAATCCCCTAAGGAAATCCTGAAGAAATCTAGTAAGGAACTCTTGTATAGGGATCGCCGAATAAACTTCTGGGGTAATCCCTGAATTCTCCTGGTGATGTCCTTGGATCTTCGTATAAGATTCTCTGATGAAACTTCTGTATGAATCCCTGAAATAATTCAGCAGGAATCTCTGAAGAAACATCTGCAAGAATCCCTGAAACTCCTGGATGAATCTCTGATGGAGCTCCTGGAAAGAGCTAATGGTACTTCAGAAGGAATTCCTGCAGGAACTACTAGACTAATGTCTAAAGACCTCCTGCAGGAATTCCTGAAAAAAACTCACGGAATTCTTGATGGATCTTCAGGTGGCATTTACATATTAATCGTCCTGAAAGTATATTTAAAGGGACTTCTGGAAGGATACTTGAACGAACTCCCGTTGAAATAGCTTAGGGAACTTCTAAAGGAATTCCTAATAAACACATGGAGACTCCCTGAATCCTCCTGGAGCTATTAGGAAGACCCCTGAGTGAACTCTCAGATTAATCTCTGAAGGACCTCCTATGAGAATTCCTGGTGGATCTTCTGGATGAATCTCTGATGTATCTCTAGTAAGCATCCCTGAATTCTCCTGAAATATTTTTGGAAGGTACTCCTGTCAAGATCTTCCGAGCTTCTAAAAAAATATCATCCTGGAGGCATCTCTGAAGATTTTTCTGGAGGATCTCCAGGAGGCATCACGGAATCCTTCTGGAAGATTCTCTGAAGAAACTGCTGGAGAGATATGAATGTGTGTTCTAAGAGTTGAGAAATCAATTATTGTAATCAAACTCTTATGATAGTAATCGTGAGATTTAGTTATCTCAAGTTTATATAAACTTAATTTCGTTCGTGCACTGATCACCGGCGCGAAAAATGAAAACCGGCGGCGTGACATGGTAGTATGATATGGTAGTTGTAAAGTAGAATATATTGCAAAATGATGGGAAGTTTGTTACTTTGGTATGCAAGAATTGTGTATTGGAATGTAAGATTTTTAAATATGAATTTTATTAAAAATTTACAAAAAAAAATCAGCTTTGAAGCTGTGTCTAAGGAACACAGATGTCAAGAAAGTATCTCTTCTTCGACCCCCAACACTCTTAACGAATTCGAAATCCAGTGATTTCAAAGAAATATCTTTTAAAAATGCCATTCAAATGCCATTGTATTGTATTGATACCTTTATAGTGATGTTTCAACAAAACTTTAAAGCAAATTTATGAAATCAAAATCTACATAAATTCCTGTAGAATTTTTCCACGAATTCCCGAATGCTTTCATTAAAAAAACGGCTTTCCTGATATGCACTTCCAAGAAAAAAAATCTATTTTAAAACTTATATGTAGAATTCTTGAAACAGATTTTTATTGAATTTCTGTCGGAATTTCAGGAATGGGGTAAACGCTCCCTTAGTGGATGTTGTACCAATTGTGGTGGTAGTGGCAATTTAGTGCTATTTCAACCAAAAAGCTTGCAAATGAAATCTGAAATAGATGCATTATACTTTGTTAAGTAATGCCATTAAGTCAGTTTTGTGCTGAAGAATTGTCGAAAAACCTATCTTAAGGAATTATTTTCCTTATTTTTTTTTTTTGCTCTTTTGCACCTATAGTGGTGGTAGTGTTCTTATAGTGGTGGGTCCTATAAGAATTCAATGGGATGCGTCATTATAGGAACCAATGTTTAATTTTAACACCATAAGCTGAATAAGCTGTTATTCAGCTTTCATTGTTACTTGTGCAGTTATTCGTTTCTGCTCTGGTTGACAATGCTTCTCCCGAAGTTAATCGTAACAAGAAAGTTAAACATTTCCGCAAATTGAGCAAAAGCCATGGCCCAGCATCCATTCACCGCATAAAATCTCACTCTAATTTAAATTTATCTCGACCAACACACTAGCCAGCCCATTCCAGTTGGACTCAACCTACCTACACCAACCGCCAACCACAGTCAGCAATCATTAATAAATTTGCCTTTCTCTTGTTGCCTTCTGTTCTTTCTTTGCATGTTTGTTATCGATGCCCTGCCACACCACATCACGGCCATCGCCACAGGTTCCGCCCTGATGAACATCGTCGGAGTCTACAAAGAAATCCAGGACCAGCACATGAACATTGTAAGATCCCGCAGCCGCCGGGCGCTGGCTGGACTCTCACCTTCGGGCCCACGCGCGCACGCAACCTCTCTGTCCAAGTCCGCCCTCCTGCTCCGATTGAGATTATGATTTGTGTTTTCAATAGCTTTATTGCGAATTTCCTTGACCACCACCAGTCAGTGGTTACATATTTTGCTTGCGACCAATGGGGATATAGGGGAGCAAAACTAAACATTCATTTCTGAACGCAAATGCTCATAACTATAAATTATCTGTGTAAGATCGGATCGGAACCCTTCGGAGCGGGAGTGGACGCGGCTGCGATTTCACCTTCTGAATTATTGATTGCTAACTAACCGCCACCCTTCGTGATTGTTTCACTTTCAGCTGAAAGCCTTCTACGTGGACTTGCTGGTGCCGCTGGAGACCAACCTCGAGAAGGACACCAAGGTGGTCCAGTTCGAGCAGAAGAAATTTCTCCAACAGCATAAGCTCCGATCGGACAGTTACAGCAAGGCGGCGACAACTATGAAGAAATACCGAAAGAAGAACTCCAAGAGCTCGCCGAAGGACGCCGAGAAGGAGATCAAGAGTATCCAGAACTTTGAGGAGGAGAAACACAAACTGGATCAATTCTGTGAGCACAGCTTGAAGAACGCCATGACCCAGGAACGTCGACGATACGGATTCGTGCTGGAACGGCAATGCTCGCTGGCGAAACACTGGATGGCCTATCATCACTCGGGACACATGATCATTGAGAAGTCGTTGGATAACTGGAACGAAGTTGCCGCTACCCGTGAATTCTTGCCGCCAAATGTTGAAAACATGTTTACGACGAAGCAGTTGAAGGACATTGACGACGATGACGATGATGCGCAGTCGATCGCTTCTCAGCTGAGGAAGACCCGGTCGATCGATGCTTCTTGTTTGGATATGCGATCGCTGGGAGATGTGGTGAACAGTTCGATGATGCATATGCCACGTGCCAAGTCGGAGTTTAATTTGAACAATAGCAGCAACACAAGTACTTTGGTAGGGGGTATGAGCGGAGGTCCAAGACATTCGATCAACGTTACGGCCATGTCGTCTGGGGATGGAAACCAGTGGGAACGACCGACCGTTAAGGCTCTGTATGCGTATTTGTCATCTGGAGAGAATCAGCTGAGCTTCTTGGAGGGTGATAAAATCGCTCTGGTTGGAGATCGGGCCAAGGGGTGGCAGTTCGGGGAGAATTTGCGGACGCAGAAGTTCGGGTGGTTCCCGATAGCGTACACAGAGAATGAACGCGAAGAGAAGGAGAGGTTTGTAGAGGTTCGTGTGAGGTGGAAGGTTAAATGTAATGTCTATGCTTATTTCTAGTATCAGCGAATGGGTCAAGGCTCCGCCCAGCGAAATCGAGGTTGAGAACACTCCGGATTCGTCGCTGGAGAGTACCTTGGTCGATGACTCCATGCCGACGCCGTCGAAGCCGAACAACTCGAACTCGTACCACGACGAGGCATCGCCAACGCGGATGTTCGGCGATACCATCCAGTACCGGCAGTCGAAGCAATTCCGTCGGCTGTCCCGTGGCGAGAAGCCACCCAAGCCGGGACCGCCACCGCAGCTTCCGGCACCCGTTCCGACACCGGTAGTGCCTAACTATAGCAAACCCCAGGGGGTTCCGCAGTCGAACAGTTTCTCCTCCTCGGGGGGACCGCCGATGGTCGAGAAGCGCAAGACTCCGTCGGCCACGATGAATTTTAATAAACCGGTAAGTGGAGCGAGGAGATGCGTCAAGGAAAAACTGTGATCTAATGAAAACGTGTTTTACAGCAATCGGCCAACAAGCCGAAGGTTTCCCGGAATGGAATTGCCAGTGCCTCGCTGCATAGCAGCAACGATAGTGGATTCTCCAACGAGCTGCAGCAGCAGCAGGAGCCGGAGCTGTACTCGGACGATGAAACGGTGCACCGTGTTCCGATCAGGTAAGGTTTTGATGAAAAAATCGTGGTGTAAGGACCTTGATGCTTGCTTTGGTGACGGGGTGTTACAATAATAATATTTTTATTCAATCGATACTAACATTTATTTATGTAACATAAACACGCTGGTATTCAAGTTAAGGGATCAAAAGAATCTAAACAAGTGGTTGGGTGTAACGAGCGGGCAACGAACTGTATGCTATGAGCGCTTGCACGCTGACGTCATCACTGTCTCCTTCTCTTTCTTCCCTTCGGCGTCGGTCCATAAAGCCGTCCTTGCCCTCAAAAAAAATTTGAGGGCAATGTTTACAAATCGTATGAGAATTCGATGAGGTTAGGTTTTTGGTGCAAGCCTCTATTCGTACTATTGAAAGCTGCCTTGACAGTAACGTTTGACGCAAAACTAATTCACACTATCATACCATAAATGATCATTGAGTAGTGCTTCAGCCACTAACGCCAGGTAACGGACTAATAACGAATTTCATAGACTTTTGTTAGCTAACCACCGTACACGTTCTATAGGAATTCCATGAAAGCTTCATTCAGAAAGATTTTAAGGGATAGGAATTTCTAGAGCAATTGCTTCAGATATTCCTCTAGCAGTTCCGCCATGGATTCCTACTGGAGTTCATTCAAGGAATCCTGTAGAAGATCCTTCAGTGATTTCTCCAGGATTTGGTTTTGGATTCCTCCAGGAATCCCAAGAGGTATTCATCTAGGAAGTCTTGGTTTTCTCTAGGAATTTCTGCAGGGATTCCACCGAGGATTTTTTCAGAAGGAATTTCTTCAGAGATTTCTCCAGAAGTTCCTTCAGGAATTTCTTCATGAATTCCATCAGCGATTCCTCTAAGAATTATTTTTTATTTCCGCATACGTAGAATTAACTAATGGTTCTAATAAACGTTTTAAATTGTGTTCTACTTATTTTAAAATCGGATCGAACCTCAGTAGATCATTGACAAAGGCGCAGTATCTTTCCAGAGGAAGACTGTGTCTAAATACTGTCGTATGCCTAGTAACTTCAAACAGTTGACACTGGTGGAGACGACGAGCAGAAACGTTATAATTGACAATTCCATGGAATGCATCAATGATTCTTGCAGCAGGGATTCCTCCAAGAGTTTCTCCAGGAATTGCTTAACAGGTTTCTCCTGGAGTTCTTTGAAGATTTTTTCTTGAAGTTAGTTGAGGGATGAGCTCATGTATTCCTTGGGAGTTTTCTCAACCATCTTAAAAAAAGACAATTACACCGTCTTCGACCTTACGGCCTCTACAGACTGAACAGTACAAACATTCGACAACGGACAACACATATAACACCCAGTGGCCCAGTGGAGAATTTTCCGTTTGACGAAAAGTTTTCCCCGACTGGAGCGGGAATCGAACCCACACTCCGAGGCTTACGAGACATCTAAACGACTGACGCCGCTAACCGCTCGGCCACGAAGCCCACATCTTATTCAGGGATTCATCCAGGAATGCCATCAGAAATTTGTACAGGGCTCCTCTGGAGAATTCTCCGAGAACTCCTTCAGAGATTTTTCCTAGATTTTTTTTAAGCTCTACTAGGGAGAATTTCAGTCCGAGGCTGGCTTCAATCTCTATACCTTGAATTCTTTGCGGGACTTCTCCTGGATTTCCTTTAAAAACTTCTTCATAAACTCCTTCAGGGATGCTTCTTCATAAACTCCTTGTGATAACTTCAGGAATTCGCTCAGGAATTATGCAGGCATCCATGAACTTGTTCAGGGACTTTTTCTGGAATTCTTTGAAGGATGCTGTAGTGTATGGACGGACACTGTGGTCACTAATCAATTCAAATGATCGAATTGGCCTTATCTTTTCATTAACGAGGATGGATGCAAATGATGCACCTACTCGCGTGAAATACTTTACAAGACTAAAGTTTTTCATTTCATCTTGATCGTTTGTTTCCTTTGCTTTGTTTATCCGGTAGCGTATCACCTTTGCTAAAGCGATATGCCCTGTTAATGCTTTTCTCGGTATCCGTCTCAATCCCAATATTCTCCTCCTGTCCTACTTTCTCATAATTTTAAAAGTTCAATTTTTCTCATCAAAAATATTCACTTCGTTTACATTTCACTTCATTGTAGCACAACTTACAATTGCCTTCATTCCTATCACTCATCATTATCACAATCAACCTCATTTCTCATCACCTTCTTTGTCATTTTCATTACGTTTTACATCTTTTTTTAAATCTTTTATCTTATCTTTCATCATCATCGTCTCTCATCTCTTATTTCTTATCTCTCATATTTTATCTCTCTCCTCTTATATCAAACCATCTCTCATCTTTTATGTGTTATTTCTCATTACTCCTTTCTCAGCATTATCATCCCATCTCTTATCTTTTCTCTCTTATATCTTAGCTCTTATCTCTCATGTTGCATCTCCCATCTCTTAACTCTTATGTCTTATAACTTCTTTTGCACCGTATTCGACCCCCTGCAGAAAATTTTTGTCACGTCTGCTTATCATTCATCTATCATATTTCATATCTCATCTCATTTATCATCTTCCATCTCTCATCTTCCATCTCTCATCTCCCATCTCTAATCTCTCATGTCTCTCCTCTCATCTTTTATCTCGCATCTCTCATCTATTTTCATCGTCATCATCTCTCATCTTTTATCACTCATCACTCATCTCATCCCTCATCTCGTAACTCTTATCTCTAACCTTTAATTTCTCATTTTTCATCTCTCATCTCTTATCTCTCATCTTTCATCTCTCAACTCTCAGCTCTCATCTCTCATCCTTCAGCTTTTATCACTCATTTCTCATCTCTTACCTTCCATCTCCCATCGTCATCATCATCTCTCAACGTGCTCATCATTATCAGCTTCATCATCTCTAATATCTCATCTTCTATCTCTCATCTTTCATCTCTGATATCTCATGTCTTCTCTCTTTTCTTTCATCTCTCATTTCTCAACTCTCATTTCTCATCCATCATCTTTCATCTCCCATCGCTCATGTCTCACATCTCATCTTGCATCTTTCATATCTCATCATCATCATCTCTCATTTCCATCTCTCTCTCTAATTACTCATATCTTATACCTCACCTTTCACCTCTCGTCTCTCACCTCACATCTTTCAACTTTCAGTTCTCATATTTTACAAGACTCAAGTTTTTCATTTCATCTTAATCGTTTGTTTCGTTTGCTTTGTTTATCCGGTAGTGCATCACCGTTGCTAATGACATATGCACTGTTAATCCTTTTCTCGGTGTCCTTCTCAATCCCTACAGATGTTTAGGAACTTCTTTAGGAATTTCTTTTTAAATTTCTTCAAGATTTTCTCCAGGCACTCCATTAGGGATTTCTCCAGGAACTCCAGCAGTAGTGAAATTTTGCAGGAGCAATTTCAGGGACTCATTCAAGAATTCCTCCAGGAATTCCTTAAAAGTTTTTTTCCTGGAATTCTTGAGTGATTTCGACTTGAGTTCCTAGAGGATTTTTATTTCTGGTATTTCTGGAGAGACTCCTCCAGGAACTCTTTCAGGGATTTCTCCAGGAGTTTCTTCAAAGATTCACCAGCAAGTGTATAAGAGATCTCTTGGATAGTAAATATACTTCATTACTTCAGAGGATTACTTCAGGAATTTCTCCTTGATATCCTTTAGATTTTTTGTTCCTGAAATTCTATGAGAGATTTCTCCTGAAGTTATTGAAAACATTTGCCCTGTAATTGCTGGAGAGATTTTTCAGGAAATTCTTCAGGAATTTCTCCAAGAACTCCTTATGGGACTCCTTGGAATTCTTCCAAGGATTTTTAAATAAATTTCTTCAGGGATTTTTCCAGAAACTAATCCAACGAATTCTCCTGGAATTTCGTTACAAGAATTTTTCCAGGAACACTTCAGAGATTCCTCCTGGAACTCATTCAGAGATTCATATAGAACTTCGTTGAGGGATTCCACTATGAGTTTCTCCCGGAATCACTAGAGATTTTTTCCGGGAGCTTCTTCAAGATCTCCTTTGGCAACTCAGAGATTCCTCCAGAAACGCCTTCTAGGGTTCCCAGATAAACTCTTTCAAAGATTTCTTCAGGAAATTATGCTTGAAATTCATCAGCAACTCCATTAGGAATTTATGCAGGAGTTCTTCAAGGGATTCCTTGATAAATTCCGTCAGAGGTTTCTAATGTAGTTCATTCAATGATTCCTTCACACGTTTGTTTCATAGATTTCTACAGAAATACCTTCAGAGAAATTTCTCTTGAAATTTCTGAAGAGATTTTTCTTGTAATGCCTTAGTGATTTTTCCTGCAGCTCCTTCAAAGATTCCTTCGCGAACTTCTTCAGGGTTTCCTCATGGAGTTCATTCCAGGAATTTTTTTAGGGATTCCTTCAGGTTTTTTACCAGGAGTTCCTTCAGGAGGATCCACCAGATTTTTTTTGTGATTTCTCTATGGATTTTTCTAGGTATACGCTATGTAGTTTCTCCTGAAATTTCTTCAGTGATTCCTTCAGGAGTTTTTTCCAAGGATTCGCTCAGGAACTACTCCAGGGGTTCCTCCAAGAGCACACTCAGGGATTCCTCTAGGAGTCCCTTCAGGGATTCCTTTATCTTCCTCGAAATTTACTACACGATTTTTTCAGGTTTCAGACCCAGATTGCTTGTAGCATTCGGCCTTTGAACAATCTATCTCCTTGATAATGACAGAAACAAACTCCGAAAAATATGGTACAGCTTACTTCAAGTGTTTTTCATGAACTTCTTTCAGCGATTCCACCTGAAGTATCTTTTGTGATTCCTTCAGGAGTTCCTTATGTGATTTCTCTATAAATTCCTCCAGTGATTCTTCCTGGTGTTTTTTCAGGGATCCTTAAGCCTCAAGGAACTCCTACAAGGGTTCTTCCAGGAGTCTCTTCAGGAGCTCCTTCATGAACATTTTTCAGGGATTCTTGCAGGAGATCCTTCTGAGATTTCTCCAGGGTTTTCTTCATGGATTCCTCCTGGAGTACACTCAGGGTTCCTCAAGGGATTTCTCTAGATATTCTTCAGGGATTTCTCCTGCAGTTTCTTCGCAGATTTCTCTAGTTCATCTGAAAGATTTTTTCTCTATGTGCCCTGTTTACGATAAAAATTACTACTACCAACCACCCAAGTAGCCACCGGTAGGGAGGTAAGGTACAGTAGACGTTCAAGAACTGCAAAATGTTATCGTTGTACTTACCGAATGAAATTCGTTAACTGCAACAACTGACAGACGTCAAAGATCTGTCAGTTGTTACAAAATGCAGCCAAAGTGCTTGCAAAAAACATCGCACTGCAACAAAAATGCACTCGTAAAACATCGCATCGCTATTTACAAGCTATTATGACGGATAGCGGTGCGAAAAATAGTTTTTTCTTGCACAATAAAAACAAAAACAAACCTAACAGATTAAACTACACATTCAAATCAGCCTGTTGAAAATATCGATCGTTTACACGCTTATTACCCAACCACGAAGTCTTTAACCGAAGGATCGTGTATGCAACATTTTTTTGTTTCGCAATGAAAACAAACTGTTAATAGTGTTTGTAGGTTAACTGTCAGCAATCTCTATTGCAAAATTGTTGCACTTAGCAGACTTTTTGCTAAAACGCATTGCAGTTAAAGCGTTTGCAACGAGCAAACGTCTACTGTAGTATACGATACGAATACGAAACCAGTTTACATGCCTCGACTACTCATCGACTTACTACGCACTGGTGGGGATAGTCTTAGTGATTAAAATATTGTTAATTTTGTTTCTTGGTCACAACTTTCCACTCTAAATTGCATCCACCTGTCCCCTCGTCTTATTCTTCGTTCTATTTTGAACTACCTGTTTCTGACAATTCCAGTGTTCGGGCTAGGGTCAACTATATGCCCTACTTTAAACCTTTGATGAATTCTTCTTCTGTTCTCAGCTTTATGTTTTCTTTGTTTTCTAAAGGCAATACATTCAATCGCAAAAAAGTATTGTGTTTGTGTATGAATATCTACTAACCAACTAACCATACCTTTGAAATCATTGTTAAACTGCATGAATTGAGCAATACTAATACTATTACACACTGCTATTGAATTAATGAACATTCAGCATTGCCTCAACCAATAACACCAGGTAATGGACTCATCAACAAAACGCACAAACTTCAGTGAACTAATCACCGAATACGTCACTTTTCCCCCCAACTTTTTAAGATCATCCCGTTCGGAGAAGAACCTCTCATCACCCCGATCTACCGACCGGGAACTCAGCGAGCATCGTTCCCCCCATCCACGCTACGGCAACGGTGGTGGCCCGGACGATGACGACGATGACATCTACGGGACGATCGTACCCCCTCGTCGACAGCACCAGAAGATGCGACAGGCCAACAGCTTCGGCAATATTGCCGAGAGCAACTCCGGCACGCTGGAGTACGGGTACCGCTCGCGCACCCGCATGTCCGAAGGCAACGCCAACCAGAGCGACTCGCAGAAGATCAAGCGTACCAAGTCGTTCTGGAAGTTCTCCAAGTCGCAGGACCACATCATGGAGGGTATGGCCATGTGGAAGCACAACGACGTGATCCCGACCAGCCGGGAGAAACGCGAGATGGAGAAGAAGGAGGCCACGCTGAAGAGGAACATGCGCAAGAAGGAACAGATGGAGAAGCAAAAGCAACGGGAGATGATCATGGCGAAGGAAGCCGAGGAAGCCCGCAAA
>NW_026917579.1:0-25000 GCF_035046485.1 Aedes albopictus
ACAACCCATCGACTACTCTCGGATATCGTGCTGATGATAGCACTTGGAATCGCATCCATGGCAGCGGCGGTGGGCCAATTTTCGACGGCGTCCAGCATTCTCCGCACTCCGCAGCGAAAACCAACACGCATTGCATGGCATGGTGAATGCATCAAAATCGTCCATTATTCAAACCGGTCCTTTTCAGGACCATCGAAAATGATTCCTCAAGAGTTAATTGGATAATTTCCAACATCGATCGAGATGTAGTGCAACCAAAAAGCAAAAGACAGAGCATCGTTGCCAGCAATAGTGAAACTGGTCATTATTGTAATCCACGGCGGTCCAGTTTTCGGTGGCGTTTATCATTCAGCACGGAGAAAACCAACACGCATTGCGTGACATGGTGAATTCATGCCATTTCGTTCCTAAAATCGTCAATTAATCAAACGGTCTTGTTCAGGACCACCGTTAATTATTCCTTAAGAGTTTGTGAATCAGCTAATTTCATTCCATCGAACGAGAAAAGTGTGGTGCAATTGAGAAGTGAAAGATTGAATACTTGGTGGCCCAGCAATAATGATGAAACCGGTCACTAATGGCCTAATGGTTCCACCCGGAATTTAACAACGCATTATTCTATCCGGACTATTTTGCGTGAAACATTGTTTAATAATAATTAAGTTGAAACATTTTCCGAATCAAACTGATCGAAATTATCCAATATTTTGGTTACTCTATCCGTTCAATGAAAATTTTCTCATTTCTCGGTTGGTTAGTTGCTTGATGCGTCTGGAGCATTCGGGGCGGGTCATGCAAACGAAATAAACTGGAAAGCCAGCCAAATGGGAGGAGCCTAATCTACTAATCAAGGGGAATAAAAGCAGTGACCTCTGTTTTCTTCCGTCATTTTCGTTGAATCAATCAAAGGGAATGGATGTCACCTCCGCAGCTGCGCACCAATCCTGCGATGACTCTCGGCTATTTAGCTGATAGAACCAGGAATCTCTAGAATCTGGAACCAGGAATCTCAGGCTATATGGAACAAGGCCCATATAGCCGAGGCGGTAAACGCACGGGTATTCAGCATGACCATGCTGAGGGTAACGGGTTCGATTCCCGGTCGGTCCAGGATCTTTTCGTAAAGGAAATTTCCTTGACTTCCTTGGGCATAGAGTATCTTCGTGCCTGCCACACGATATGCACATGCAAAATGGTCATTGGCAGAGGAAGCTCTCAGTTAATTACTTTGGAAGTGCTCATAGAACACTGTAAGTGCTCATAGAAGCTGAGAAGCAGGCTTTGTCCCAGTGAGGACGTTACGCCAAGAAGAAGAAGAAGAACCAGGAATCTCATCCACGGCAGTAAGAGATGGCAGTTTTCGATGGCTTCCAGCATTCAGTGCGGATAATTTTCAATTGTCTTGCCGAAATCTCCTGTTATTTAAAAGGTTCTTTTCAGAACCAGTGAAAATTATTCCTCCAGAGTTATGAATCGGATAATTAAAAGCGACAGACTGAAAACTTAGCAACAGTATAGCCGGCCTCTAATTGTTGTTCGCGTAACTATACAACGTAACTCAACAACTAGAATATTTCATGAAACTGCAATCAAAATTATCTAAAATTTCGTTAACAGCAATTGAGCTGTGTCAAATACACATGGCTACGGTGGCTCCATCTGTTCATTTCATAGCGGCAATTTTAGTTATTTTAATGATTGTTGCGATCGCAATATGATGTTTGGGAAGCTATGGCTTAACGCCTTTCAATATTATAATCATTCTTTCCTTTCGACGAAAATTCTTTCAAACAACGGTTGAACATTTATCTTCAAAATAAAATAATACTCAACCCTCAAGTGATGGCCAACCGCGCGAGTTACGGAAGGTTTAACTAATTAACATCTTATGAATGCGTTCAGTGAAATGGATCACATAGGTAACAACTTTAATCACCACATCACTCCGCCGATTTGAATTTTGCCAGCATACATTGTGTAGGCCTTTTATCGTCGGTTTCCTGCAATAGGGGCACAACTCAAAAAATGTGAATTTTCAGAATAATCGTTTAATAATCCTGCAAATTCACTTATTTCTCTCATCATTTGACAAATGTAAACAAATTTTGATTGTTGTATCATTGAAAGGGGCTGAAGGACTATCTGTTTCATGAATTTTTGACAACTATTTTTCAACGACTATTGAAAATATTGACTGATTTTGAGTTGTGCCCTTACTGCGGAAAATTGGTGAAAATGCCCAAATCTCGCGTTTCTCATCGAATTTTGGAACGGGTCTTTGTGAGATGAAATTTTACATAGTTTTTCATCATTTGCCATCAAAATCTCAAAAATGACATATTTTGAGTTGTGCCCCTATTGCAGGAAACCGACGTTATGTGATAAATTCGTTATGCATTTATTTACGAAGGTCGGACAACAATGACACGAAAAATCAGCTGATTTAAGACTTCAAATTAAAGGGCCCATTTCAATATATAAAAGTCGGAACCTCATTCCAGCCTTTGTCCTACGTCAACAATGCGGTTATGTCTCAGACATTACCCACCCCTAGTTTTTTGAAAATCAGAACTGCCATTCTTTATTTAAGAGATTTATATAGTATCTCCAAAAATAAAGTTACCCCAACTAACATTTTCAGCGCTATAAGCTTCAGTCATTTGCTTTCTGTTGTGTAACCATCGAGTAAAAGCAGTCAATGCTGAATAAAAGGAAAGCTAGTCAAATATAAAGCATAAGCTAATACACGACTGCAAAACAAGCATCATCCAGCTACCAAACTCGGTTTTCAGAAATCCATTGCTTGTCACTGGGGCTGCCTTTACTCCACTCTATTCCAACTCCGGGAGATTTCCCGGAAGATGTGAAAACTTGAACACATCGAATAGGAGTCCCCACTAACAAAACAGCTGCTACTATACAGTACAATTCGTTATACTGACAAATCCCCAAACCAGCAGCGCTTTAAAGGCCGTTATGCGATTTCATTACGTTGGTTTACCAACATGACTTGTCGGATGTAAACATTATTGTCAAAACAAACTTTAAGCGGGATATATAGCTACTACACAAATTCTTTACAGCTATCCATCTCTGTGCTGTGAAATTATTTGGGTTGCTTTTATTGCACTTTAATTCAATGCCGGAAGATTTTCCGGAAGATGTGCAAATCGAGTAAGAGTCCCAGCCACTACAACACCTGCTTTTATACAGTACGGTTTGTAATGTTGCCAAAACACAAAACAGCAGCGCTTCGTAGCCGTTTAAAGAACACTCTTTCAGCTAGAAGCTGTGAAGAAGTATCTGTTGGCGCAATCACACAGCTTGTTCAATGTAAACATTATTACGTTTGACGTTTCACAAGCTTTTGCAGCAAGATGAAGTTGGGTAAGGTTTCTTGTGGCACAATTATGAAGCCTTGTCTGGAGTAAAACAAAACGGGCTATTTTCTATGTTATTTATATATAGCAGTGTGGCAGCGAGGACATCATCGGGACCAGTGGATACCCAAGTAACCACAAGCATTATATCATTGCACGAATTATACTGAATATCAACCTTTGCAATGCAAAATGCAGTAATTCCACACTTCTCATGCAATAATCCTTTAGATTGACATTATCAATGTATTGATGCATTACATTTTTTCTTTACATTAGGGTGCATTAAAAGGTGATATACGATAATTCAATAATTCAACACTGCAAAAACTGAATAAATGCAATGTACAAACTAGCAAAGGTTGCTCTAACAATACAATTATAAAAGCTTGACTCTAATTGTAAACAAATGAAATCAAAAAGAGTGAACAACTTTACGGTCAACTCTAGCGGTTTTCAACACTTCTGGTTCGGCTCCCGATCAACTTAATCTCCGTTTGAAGCGGTTTGAACCACAGATCCACGCCTTTCTTCAGCAAAACCTTTTTAGAGATGACTTTTCTCTTTTCTGTTACCTGCTATCGCATGCAAATAATGCTGGAAACCCCAATTAGCATATGAGTTGTGTGCGAGAGGTATTTTAATTTTCTTATATTATGCGTTGCGCGAAAATTTGTACGCGCAAGCGCCCATACATCTCCGCCTGTAAGAAAAATCATTTTGGTGTTTTCGGCGCAGTATTCCTTGGCCAATTCGCGCACTTATTGTAGAAGACACCATAACGATTAGACATACCAGCGGAGGACTATTAACGATTTTGCACCATTTTCGCTCTCTATTTTCTTGCAACGGGTAATATTGAATAAATATATTCTAAAATGCATTATGTATTTTTCAGTGGTTTATCAGAATGTAATTACAGGGATTCTATTACATATGACATAGTCGTTTTGCCCTCTACAGCAATGATTGAGATAGAAGAAGAGTTTCCTTTTAGTTAACGAAATATCTGTTGTTATCACTGCAGCAGAAACAGTCCAAGGCGCCAGCACGTATGGAACTCATCTAGCGGTCTTCAACACTTCTGGTTCGACTCCCGACCCGGCAACAAAAAAATGATGGTTAAAACATTCATGTGGGGGGCATTAGTACCGTCGATAACGAAACGGTGCTAAAAATAGATTTTTGTTTTGGTTTTTCATGTTGCACGTATTAAGCATGTGCAAATGCAAATGTACAGCACATGCATTTATGTCACTTTAGCAATGGCTGTCAACGTGCTGCAATATGTGGCACTAATCTGATTTTAGTGGGGCCCTTTTCGACTTTAATATTGCTTCAATGAGGTGTATAAAGTAATGCAGCATTATCCACTTATCCACGAGCGGTAATGGCGGCGGCGGGCACAAATAACCGATTCGAATTTTGACGTTTCGTGGGGATCGCAATCGGTTGGCGCCATCAAACGGTGGGTGAAGGGGTGTGGAGGAGAATGAAACTGTTTTGACTTTCCCCCAAGAAACGTCAAAATCCGAACCGGTTGGACATGCCCGCCGCCGCCATTACCGCTCGCGGATAAGTGGATATGCACAATTTTAAATATGAATATATGGCAAAATTGATGCACTTATATACGGCTTCGTGGTTACTTGGGTACGGAGATCGGGAGTTCGATTCCAAATAGCGGCAAGTACTTTAATTATTCAATTTTAAAAGTGATAATTCCAGTTCCACATGTATTGCGTCACGGTATCCATAACCTAATTATTCTTAAACGTTTAATTTGGGGATGCCGTATAACTATTATTTAACAACTGCGAAAAGGCTGAAAAAGCGCCTTCTCAAGATGTTATTCAGTTAGTGGTTACATAGGAGCCAAGAAAAGGGCTATGACTTAGTGGCATAGAAGCTTCTAGCACAGCATATACATGCTGATTAAGTTCGCCAGATTTATTGGTATAGGGCTTGCATAGAAGCTTCCATCTATATGTAAAACACAGTAACTCAGCATCAAGCCGTATTGAGGACGCTTTGTTGACGTTTACATTCACAATAAATGTTAGTTGGGACGTTTATTTCGAATAGATTATTTTTCAGGCAATTGTGAACGTTTATAGTTAATTTCTGATACAGTCCTTACTATACATTTACATTCGATTTTTATGTAACAATATATTATACTGTTTTTCTTACGTTTGAACCATTCACTTTTCCGAAACATTATTTTTCGGTGCATTATTAATTATTTATTCAGTTATAGATTTTTTCCTGCTTTGTTTTGTTGATGTTTGTGACTTTTTTGATGCAAAGGAAAGGAAAGAAAAACAGTGAATAAGTTGAAACATCAATTTAAAAGTAAAAAGAAAATCGCGTTAAGTACTGTTCCTTTGAATTCCACTAAGATTCAAAGGAACAGTACTTAACGCGATTTTTTTTTACTTACGGATATTCCCCTAACAAGCCCAGGTTAATCATTATGATTAATTTAAAGTCAATAAAATGTTTAAATAAGTAGTAAACCAGATCTCTTAAGAACTGCAGATCCAAGAGATATGGTGGACTAGGTATGTAGAGTGCGATGAGAGGAATACGATTGACGTACTTTATCGTAGAACCATCTTTAACATATGGACTGGACTGAATACTGAAAGAAATTCTAATATAGGTTCGTCTGTGGGTTCGCTTTTTTACCTAACTTCCCGAATAAAACGGTATCATAAAGTTGTGATTAAGCGTATCGTTTTTTGATTATACGGGGTAACATAAAATGAATCATACAATATTATAAACGTGAATCATATCAATGATTACCCGCATAATTACGAACTGTTAAGGCAGCGTCTCTCATACTGTTGATGACCATTAGCTATTGTAATTTAACCATTTCGCAGACTACCCGAGATAACAGTAAGATAACCATTCCATGTACAGATTTGCCAGTTTGACAAATGGTAATCCACCAAATAACAGTATGTGGAATAGGCGGTTAAGATAGGTTACCATAAAAAATCGGTCAATTTCTCGAACAAATTTTTCGCAAAACAGTAAAGCATATGGTCAATATATTATCCAGTTTTTCAGCCAATTCATAGTATAGCAAATGGTTAGAGAACAGTTTAACCATTAATTTGAAAGAAAAACGTATAATGTATGTATAACTAGTGACTTATAGTTCTGCATAGTAGGATCACTGTATACGGAATAGTGTTTATATAGTATGTACTGTTATTTTGTACTAGCACCATAATACAGAAAAAAAGGAACAAATTAAATAATAATCAATAAAACAATGATATTTATTTATTACAATCCTATGCCTAAATAAAATGTTTCCTTCTGCTTCTCCAACTACGCTGTTGTTCGTTGCATACCGGTATCAGCAGGCTTCACTGTCCAACAGTAAAAACACCAGCATCTTGCTTTTATGGGTGGACATGGGTGCATCTCATGCCTCGTTGCTGATTCGTCCAGAGGATACACGATATAGACACCAGAAATTCCAAATGAAAGGGTAGTTGGTCGCCGGAGTGATGCCATGCACGATGATCAGCTGTTGGCCCCCAATGAGGACGATTATAAACGTTTCCTGGTGGACACCGTTTACGTCTACGAAGAGAAATGTTTTACTGTACTTTTTAAATGGGTGGACGTAATTTTTCCATTGAACAAAATACTTACCGCTACCAACATGTTAACTACTGCTCATGGTCCAATACAGCGATTACTTGCAGCAGATATTTACCAATCGTCGAACAAAATTGCAATTTTTACTTTTTTCTGCTCAATTTTTCTCCCTTTGTTTTGGAAATTTGCAGCCGTCCGCCAATTTTCATTGATTCACAAATACCAATGCGTGCAACTGTTTGTAATATTGTTCAACATTAGTAACTTACAGTTTTTACGCATATGTATCAGTGTGTTGCACAGAACAAGCGCAAACAGTTTGACATACAGTGATTTAATATTGCCACCATTATTTGCGAGTTTCCATCTGCATAAAATTCAACAATGTTTGCACAGTGTAATATAATGTCACCAATTGGTATGGATTGCATAGACTTTGATTTATAGTCGAATGCGTTGGGCCTCATAATCTTCGACAGAAAAGCAACTATTTGTTGTACATTAACAACATCAGATACAAGAAATTTACTGTTTGGAGATTAAGACAAAGTTGGCCACCTGTCTGCACCAGTTAGTAGTCAAGATCTGGGAAACCGAACAGCTACCGGAGGAGTGGAAGGAAGGGATAATCTGTCCCATCCACAAGAAAGGCGACAAGTTAATGTGTGAGAACTTTCGAGCGATCACCGTTTTGAATGCCGCCTACAAAGTGCTATCCCAGATCATCTTCCGTCGTCTTTCACCTAAAGTAAATGAGTTCGTGGGAAGTTACCAAGCCGGTTTCATCGACGGCCGGTCGACAACGGACCAGATCTTCACCGTACGGCAAATCCTCCAGAAATGCCGTGAATACCAGGTTCCAACGCACCACCTGTTCATCGACTTCAAAGCGGCATACGACAGTATCGACCGCACAGAGCTATGGAAAATTATGGACGAGAACAGCTTTCCCGGGAAGCTGACTAGACTGATAAGAGCAACGATGGACGGTGTGCAGAACAGCGTAAGGATTTCGGGAGAGCTATCCAGTTCATTTGAATCTCGACGGGGACTACGACAAGGTGATGGACTTTCCTGCCTACTATTCAACATCGCCCTGGAAGGTGTTATGCGACGAGCCGGGCTCAACAGCCGGGGTACGATCTTCACGAAATCCAGCCAATTTGTCTGTTTTGCGGATGACATGGATATTATTGCCAGAACATTTGGAACGGTGGCAGAACTGTACACCCGCCTGAAACGTGAAGCAGCAAAGGTCGGACTGGTGGTGAATGCGGCTAAGACAAAGTACATGCTGGTAGGTGGGACTGAGCGAGACAGGACAAGCCTTGGCAGCAATGTTACGATAGACGGGGATACTTTCGAGGTGGTAGAAGAAATCGTCTACCTCGGTTCCTTGCTAACGGCTGACAATAACGTGAGCCGTGAAATACGAAGGCGCATCATCAGTGGAAGTCGTGCCTACTATGGGCTCCAGAAGAAACTGCGGTCAAAAAAGATTCACCCCCGCACCAAATGTACCATGTACAAGACGTTAATAAGACCGGTGGTTCTCTACGGACACGAGACATGGACGATGCTCGAGGAGGACCTGCAAGCACTCGGAGTTTTCGAGCGACGGGTGCTAAGGACGATCTTCGGCGGTGTGCAGGAGAACGGTGTGTGGCGGAGAAGAATGAACCACGAGCTCGCTGCACTTTACGGCGAACCCAGCATCCAGAAGGTGGCCAAAGCCGGAAGGATACGGTGGGCAGGGCATGTTGCAAGAATGCCGGACAACAACCCTGCAAAGCTGGTGTTTGCAACTGATCCGGTTGGCACAAGAAGGCGTGGAGCGCAGAGAGCACGATGGGCGGACCAGGTGGAGCGTGATCTGGCGAGTGTTGGGCGTGACCGAGGATGGAGAGCTGCAGCTGCAAATCGAGTATTATGGCGGCAAATTGTTGATTCAGTATTATCATGAATTTGATGTGAACTTAATAAATGAAATGAAAAGATTAAGACAAACTGTATTTCTCTATGCGGGTAGAGTTATCATATTCGGAATTTGAATGATAGACCGAATGGGTTGCTAAGTATAGTTACCATTCAAAAATGGCTTTTTTCACGAACAAAAATTTTGCCAAATAATTCGTGTTACAATCACTTTATCATTTATTTGACGATTCACCGAATAATAAAAACAAATATGAAATATTTCAAAACTCTACTTAATCGACTTTGAAAAAATACACCCCTGCAGTTTCCACTGCTGTCAAAGCGAGGTCGATGTTCGTAACGTCAGGTTGTATTTGTTTTTGTGCTGAAAGCTTTTTTTTTAACTTTGAGGGCCGCGATCGCGATTCGAACTGATGGTGACTGGTGCTGGAATTTCCATTTTCCTTCGCGCGTTGCTTGTGGACTATATCCACATGGTGCTCGCGGGTTATTCAAAGGCAATCATGTGAAAGTAGCTGCAATATCCGATATCAAGATATGCAGGTAAGATAGTTCAGTTGTTAACTAATGAGTACGCCGACTGCGAACATTGCAACTACGTATAGTGATCACCTATTGTGCCGCCGATGTGTAGTGTCCTAGAAAATGCATTGAAATAAGATTCCTCCTACGGCATGGTGCATGGAGATCCTGATGGAGTTTCCCATTCTGCACCAATCGGCGGCAAGGATAATACGTGACTTCTCGTCCCGTCCTGCGTCCCGGTAACAAATGCTGATGCCTCATAGAAAATTTCTCAATTTCGACCTCTAAAAGGAATTATATTGAGCTTTCTTATATGTGGAAAACCAAAGCAAATGCTTCCCGACTCTCGCTTAGGGCAGTCTTGAGGAATTTTCACTCTATCAGTGTTAAAAAGATTATTAACAATCATATATTTATCATCAGACGTATCATAATCTTTTGTGCTATGATACCGGAAAAGTATTGAATAGTTGCTATTTTACAACCAGCATTATTCAATCGTAGAGCTATGATTATCTTTATCATTATTATTCAGTGAATTGAATGCGTATGATATGTACGATAACATTAATTGTAAAAATCTATGCGGGTACTCTTGAATCGAAGTTGACAGTTTTCTCATGGGTTGTTATGTATTTCCCCGTGTATTTCAAACTTTGGTCAAACTGGAGCCTCAATATTGCAAAAACGGTTAAGCACGCTGTAATGATACTTATGTACCTCGTCACCCACTTCATGCAACTACATTAGTGGTCTAATAATACTTAGCGCGCTCGGCATTGTTCCATCATGCCGCTCAAAGTGTTGCCACAAATAATGCTTAGTTTGCGAAACCCAGTTATCTGGCTGGTGGGGCATGGGAGCCTAAGCTTCAACTGTTAATGCAATCAGAGACTACTCAGACCTCGACTCAGACTTAGACGTGGACGATCCAATATGAAGGGTTATCCAAAACGCTCTGGAGAATTCCCAAAGCGCATTCTCATAATGCTAGTAAGCCTAAGATGCCATTAACAGGAGGAAAATGACAAGATAATATAACATTATATTATCAATTCGGTTGAAATCCGGACTTGCCAAGTCGCGACAATCGATTTATCTCCCAAACGATGCGTCGGACCTAACGTCGCGCATAGTGCGCTGTGTTGCGCATCAGATGCGCAACACAGCGCACTATGCTCGACGTTAGATCCGATGCATCGTTTTCAAGATAAATCGATTGTCGCGACTGGAAAAGTCCGGGTTCCAACCGAATTGACAATATGGTTTATGTAATGTAAACCAATACAAGATATCCAAAGAGAACCAATCCAAAACCATTTAATTAAATGTATAACCAGTAGTGAAACTACAATTGAAAACAATATACCTATTTACGGTACATTTTATTGTTTGAAACCATATGTGTACCATACAATGTACGGTTTATTAAAACCGAAGACGGCTAATAACAAGACAGACATCTACCCTGTTGCTCCATATACTTTGGGAGCTACAGGCACACTAGCGCCGCGAACGACTTCAGGGAACAACATCGTGAATGAGTGTGCGTGCGATACTACAATTTTCGTGTACGTATTAGCATGTACACGCATACAATCATGTTTTAATTTTCCTGTGAATCGTTGAGGGCGTTTCAACCATGTCGCCTGCGACAGGGTGGGAGCTGTCTGTCTTGTTATTAGCCGTCTTCGTTAAAACCCACGTATCAGTATTTCTAACAATTCATTTACAATATAATGTATGCACGGAAACAAATCTTGTAGTAAATATGACTAGCAACAAATGTTCGATTTGACTATGGTCATATCTATTGAACATAACAACAACATTAGTCAAAACAACCGAGTTATTGTCAAAAATACTATGGTTTTCTCAAAAAAACTATAGTACAGTAGACGTTCGATAACTGCAACATGTTTACGTTTCACTTACCGAATGAAATTCGATAACTGCAACAACTGACAGGCGTCAAAGAGCTGTCAGTTGTTGCAGAATGCAGCGAAAGCACCGACGAACCGACGTGACAGTGGTGTTTCAAAAGTGTCCCCCCTAAATTTAACGGTCGACCAGCAAAGCAAGCGAACGCTTCTGTCAAATCAGCTCAGGCGCGAACCTTTTCCTATATGAATACACGGGGGTTTGAAGTCAAGCTATCAAAACATCGCGAACCGTTATAGAGAAGGTGGTAGTGTTCGGCTATTTTTCATCATGGCGTCGGGGACAACAAATTTGAATTTATTTGTTCTAGCTGTCACGTCGGTTCGTCGGTGGCGAAAGTGCATTCGGAAAACATCGCACTGCATCAAAACTGCATGCGAAAAACATCGCATCGCTGTTGACATTTTATTTTGACGGATAGCGGTGCGATAACTGCAAAATTGTTGCACTTAGCGGACTTGCAGTTAAAAAGCATTGCAGTTAAAGCGTTTGCACCAATCGAACGTCTACTGTATTCCTGACTATTTTATGTAGTTAAAAAATGAATGCTTTTGATACCATAAATACCATGCTTGTGGTAAATATGACCACGCTTTTTTACAAACCTCAAGAACTTTTCGTCATCGTTGCTCTGTTTTACCATGTTTGTGGTTGAAATAAGAGTGTTGTACCAACAATTTTCAGCTGACTACATTTTTAGTTTAAATTTACCATAAACATGGTAAATTTTTCTTAGCGCAACCCAATGCTTGATAGCGCGCCATTTGTAAACAAACTCTCTTCAAAATCAGACACCTGTGTCTCATTTCAAGTTTTCATTTAGTAAAATCGTTCAATTTAAAATAAGTTTTTGAAATAAGTGGAGAAATTTGACGTTATTGTGGATGACACGCTGACTGACCCGGAAATTATGAAAGGTAAGCCAGTAATTTGTGTTTTATACGAGAAATCAAGTGCTAAGTTCCCCCTGTTATTTTTTCTTGCAGAGGAGCACTATAATTCGGAACTTGAAAAGCTAATTTCTGAATGTGTTTCGTTATGTATGCGATTCTCATTCGTAAGCACCTCAAAGGGCCCCAGCAGCTGCACCAACAAAAATAAAATATAACAAAATTCCATGGAAGCAACGCCTGATGACAACTTCCGTGATGACCGAGCTGCAGCACGACATTCTGAGCCGCAACGAAAAAGGAAAAATCGCCGTCAAATATTTCGGGTAGAGTATGTGAATAGTGTAACAATTTCGTACACAGATTGATAAATAAAGAAAAACGTCTAATCACTCTATTTTAAAAATTATTCATTATAAATAACACAAAATGTAGTTATACTTACTACCCGCATAGAAAAATACTATTCATGGCATCGTTCATATTATACAATGTCCATTGGAGCAATAATAACTATACAAGTAGAAATCGTTTTATGATATAATGATAGGACTTGAAAAATTTCAACAATTCAGAATTGTTTAAGTATTATTGAACGTATGATACTGATACGTTGAATAATAATTCAATCATTTTTAATGATAGGATTTACCAAAATTGCAGCGACAAAAATAATGCGTTTGACTTTTATCACAATATTTAGTATTATTAATGATTTAAATAAGAGATCATCACACTAATTTGCACTGTTGTTTGATTTTTGATGGGGTCAACGCACAATTGTTCGGCATTTCTGGCACAAAAATGGATTTAACACTTTTCATCTACCGCGCTTACCACCACCTAGACCACCACCGAACACGGGCGGAGCTTCGAGAGAGGTAGGGAACGAAATGCGGCACTTATAAGCACGAAAAACACACCAGTAGTGCAGACAATTTTAGGCTCTTGTTACGACACTGATAACTGCTGCCGTTAACGTTTCCAGCGAGCAGTTGCTACCAGCTAATCACTTCAAGTTACTTAAAAACATACCTTCCGATGCGGCAAATGCTAGAGCTGCTGATCAAGGAAGATGTTCCGCGAATTCAACAGGATTTTCAGTTCTAGAACCACTACCACTTGTAAACACTCGCGACCGACAATTAAATTTGGCGAAGTATGGAGACACCGCGCGATAAGGAGCAAGCGCATCAAAAACACGGTTCGATTCCCGATTCAGCCTCAGATCCTGTGAACTGTTAAAAAAATCGCCACAATGTAAACAACGATTCATATAATGATACGAAACTTGACAGTGCCCAGCGAATGCTCGCAGGGGTGTATTTTTTCTAGTCGATGAAAATGTTTCATGAAATATTTCCGCTTTGTTTTAATTATTCACTGAATCGTAAACAATATGATAAAGCGATTATTATATGAATGATATTGCTAAAATTTTGTTCGAGAAAAATAGCATTTTTGAATGGTAACGATACTTAACGACCCATTCGGTCTATCATTAAAACTCCATAAATGATAACTGGTAACATCGATATGATTCATTGTAAGAGCAACATTAACGGCGGCTACTATTCGAGCAACCCGCGCAGCGCTACCATTTTGACTTAACCACCCTTTTCCACACCGGTAGCAATCAAATCAGTCACCTTGATTCGTATCGGGAGGGCTGTCATATTCCCATATAATTTTTAGCAGCGCAACTGTCCCGCTACTATATTTGGTCACCCACCCATAGCGCTACTATTTTGCGAGCGCATCCAGCAGCGACCGGTAAAGTTTGCTGCAATGATGGAGGGCTGCCAAACGGGGTATAGAAGCGCACCGTTAAAGGTGCTCTAACATCGATTTATAATCCAGTTTATGATAACACGAATAATAAGAAAATGATATCCCGTATGGCCTATGTATGATACCGTTTTATTCGGGTATGCACTAAATCATTCCAAATGTTGTTAAACTGACTGTTTTTGTAGTAAAATTCAAGGATATCAAAATACTACAGGCATGGTAAAAATAACAGAAAAGCCTTTTATTTTTTTTTTATTCTACATATCTCCTTCCTTACACTACAAGCTCTATTCGCCAACTTGGGCATCACGAGAGCGACATCAATTGCCAACTGTCCATTTGAACAGTGGCGGTGTAACTACTTTATCTACTTAATTCTATTTTTGGATCTGCTGCGACGTTGCCTCTTTTGCACTCTCTACTTTGACAGTAGATCAAAGAGCACGTGATACTGCTTCATCAGTCCAAAGTGGGGTCCATTGTTCATCGCCGTTGGTCGGTTGCCGTAACCCGGGTGTGGAGCATTAGAGCAAGTTTGCTCAGAAGAGGGTCAGTTGTCAGTCCGCTTCCAGACGGCCATAGTGTTGGACGGGTGGGCTCATGTGTCTCTTCAAGCGGCTGACGAGTTTTTTGTTGGGGGGGCTGGGAATCTAACCCATGACCATCCGCTTATCAAGCGAACGTGTAGCCAACTACGCCACGGACCCCCCCAAGCCTTTTATTTGAAATATAGTAAAATCAACTGCACATGTGGTTGGCGTGATCAGACATTGTTGTCTGCTGAAAATTGTAGGTAGGTTGCGCTTAATTTAACCCCCTGATATGGTTATTTTTACTGCAACATTCTTTTCCGTGTGGTTTTGCAAAAAAATATATATGGAGAAAAATATTTTTTTATATTGTTACGATACTTAACCACCCGTATAGTATATTGTAAAAATCTTATTTACAATATACTGTATTGGGTTCTACATTACATTTTATTGTTTTTGTATTTTTATTTTTACAGTGGTGTCTATTGTAAAAATATGGTTTTAAATAGTACTGTTACAATACAACGTTCGGTTTTTCTACTGTATTTTTTATTCGGGTAAGTCGGTCAAACTTAAAAACCATGGCAAGGGCCATCACACCACAAAAGCTTCTTGAATGCGTTTTGTCCTCTGTCACTCTTACGGTCGAATGATCAGCATGTGAGCATGTCAACCATAGGGTTCTTTCACAGACAGACGTTCTAGCTCGAACAAATTTATTCAAATTTTCTATATAAATTTTCACTAGCGACACCTAGGCAACCGATTACCACAGTGCAGTTGGCAGTTTGAGAAACCACGTGCTTCCAGCCGCTTACTTACCACCCAATTCACCACCCACCGAGAAATAAAATCAAAACAAACACTGTCAAAATCATTCCTACATTTGCGTCACATTCACAAAGATTTTCCAATGTGAGTGAAGTTCATCCAAATGCAGTTCTATTGAAGCAAATCTATGTAATATAAAATGTATAATGTGTAAAATAGTTTACAAGAGTCCTGCGCTAATTTGTGCAAAAGATTTTAGACATTAAATAAAAGTCATTTACTCTGCACAAATTATGTGGAAAAATTATTAGCGTGCAACACGTGCGATCTTTTCCCGCCATCCGGCTGGAAGACGACCGTGGTGACAGTTGTTGGTCGCAACGCACATGTGAGGCAGCGATTGAATATGAACGTCGCTAACGCCATCTGTTCGCTGATTGCCACTTGGCAATTTGTGGCGGCCATGTTTTTTACACAAACTGCTGAGTCAAACTTGAACGTCTGTCTGCGGTTCTTTGTTCAAGACAGGTTGGTGGCATGAAATTTTGTGAGAGTAACATCATAAACTTAATAGTAACATGATGCCATGGTAAAGTTGAGAACAAAATTTGAAATGCTGATTTTCAACCAACTCAATTGATTTTTGAAGGGTACTATATTTCGAGATCAATTGTATGTAAAGCAGCTGGTAAATCGTGGGGGTCGAAATGAACCAACACCGTGTAAAGGGTGAGTCGATAATTATTGTGCCATTTTCAAACTAACGTAACTTTTTTCCTACTTCACCAAAATCAACCAAATTTTGTACAGTTTCTCCTTAGAGTCTATTGTTTACATAAAATGAATTGAGCAGTTATCAGTGAGATTCCGCACGATATAGAATAAATTTAGTTCACAGTTCTAAAAAAGATGTTGTACAATCACATGCTAAAATCTAAAATCATGGTATAGCGTCTTGGAACAATTGATGATTATACATTATCGGATCATCTTAATGTTTGTCAATAGGTTTCAGGAACGGTTGTCAGTGAAACATAAGCTTGCAGCTGGGTGAAAACCAGGCACGATGCGCATAAACAAACCAGAGAGCTTTAATTATTTGTTGCAAGTGGTGCCTGAACATGTCCACATGGAGGGCGTTAATTGAAAATGTCGTGAATTTCACTAAAACGCATTCTAAATTTGAACCTATACCAAAAAGTTGAAATACATACATATACGAAACTACAGTAAAAATTTGGTTTCATTTCGTTAACTGTAGACAATTTGCGAATCACTTGAAGGTAGGGTGGCACAATAATTAACGACTCACCCTTTATAATTCCGACTCAAGTGCTAGCAATCCTGCGTGAGAATTCGAACCGCTGGCTCGAGGATAACCTAAAAATTTCCCTCTGATACCATTTCTGAGGTTCCTCCGGACTATATGTCTATTCTCCGGCAGTCCGGCCCCAAGTGGACTAACTGGTCAGAAGACCAACTACTTTGTTCGGAAGGATTTCCGCAACCGGGACAACACAAAATTACCCCTTCAGCCACACCGGTAAAGTTACAGCTGGACGGAACTCCTAAATCCATTAAACATTTCCTAAAAACAAACCAAAGTTAATGTTGGAAGTTGTGCTGCATTTTTTTCTTCCCCGACACGACAATAAACAAGCGCGATTCGCTCGTTGTCATGGTCACTAAATTGGCGGGCAGTCTTACTTTGATGAAAATGGGTGGGGCAAACTGACATTAGAAGCGTCGCGTTAAGAAAACCATTATTGGGCGATTTTACTGGGGAAAACTGGCGTCACAAATCGAATCGAATTTGTTCCTGACATTTATATCTTACTATTAAGTCTATGGTTAGACCACAGACAAACAGACGTAGCACTTCGAACATTTTTCGATTCAAATCATAGTACCGGAAACTTGTTCGCCCAATACTAAAAGGACTGAGTTTGGCCGACCATCACCTGCAACTTCTCTGTCTAATTTCACAGCTTGCTGTCTTGTTTTCCCGCGTTGCTAAGATTATTGGTCCCCAAATTGGTCTCTTTTGGGCTGACTAGTTGTCGTATCCTATCCTAGGGTGGCGGTAGTGAGCAAACGTCAAACTCGAACAAATATGATGCGAGCGCCACGGGTGGGCAGTTGGCCAACTATCAAATTTTTAAATGTACCGTAAAATCGGTGTACGATGAGGAATGTGAGAGTGTTTCGTCTGTTTGTCTGTGGTTAGACCACAAACTTGGGTTTGTGATAAAAGTGCACTTTTGCCTCGGATCGTCTCGACGTCTTCGGTGCACTTATTCCTCCATTTACAAGGAATAAGTGCACCGAAGACATCAACTCGATCCGACGTGGCCCTGCGCTGCAATCATACTTTGAAGGTGTGTGCACACTATTGTGTCAGTCCAATAGGTGAATCCGAATGGCCCCCCATTGTAGAGGCGCTGAGTGAGAGAGATAAGGAGAAAATCGTTTGTTTACATAAAAAGGTCAATTTTTTGTCGTTAAATTTTACTCATTTTTTGCTCTAGAAGTTGCTATTTTCCATTTGCAATGGCTTCCATTATCATCATTCTTGATGCCCACGCCGACAGATACCGGATTGGCCAGCTAACAAAAAATCCGGAAGATCACCCGCCGGAGGCATAGCAAGAGCTCCTCAAATTAATCACATAAATTGTTCGTAAGTACCTACCGGATCTAAGCGCATCTAAAAGAGGGGTAAATTTTCTTTCCAAAAAGTGCTCGTTTGTTTCTCTACGATGCGGAATTCGATACGAAAAAGTGAAAAAGTGCACTTTGCCTATGCTGCGCCATGTGAAATTTTGGTGGAGCCACGTTTTTCATAGGGTTCTCATTCCTACCACCAGATGCGGAGGGATCGTTAGCTTCCGTTGGATTTACCTATTGGCTTCTTTAGCGGTGTTGAGATAATTCCATACGAGATTCCATATTCTGAATCTACTTGCCAAACTGTTGTTGGGGAGTGGAACTTTCTTCAGCACGAAAACACATAAATTGAAAGCAGCTTTTGTTTTACGCAGCTCCAATGCTGAAATTCAATTTATTATTCATAATTTTCTTAAATCTATTATAAAATAATCTTACATTTTGATATTCCTACTCGCGCTGCTTTCACCTCTCCAAACAACAATCAGCTAGGAGTCAGTAGGAGTCGTGAGTTCGAGTCTCACCGAGAGGACGAGTAACTTTTTCGCAAATTTCACCTCAATTTGTCCATTTCTCACTCACGCCAGTATATGTAAAGTCTAGCTTTTGGAATAAAGTAAAACTTCCATTCGGCTGGTTAAGCCGCAAAAATCGATAATTAATTAATTTAATTAAAACAATCAGCTGCTTGATCAGCTGTGCACTGTTATATCATACCAGTGCTGCCAGTTTCACTGAAGACTTTATTTCTACCACAACAGAGCCGAAATCCAAATTTTCATGAATTTTGGTGCCCGGGAACCTATTTAAAAATCAGTTTGAAGTTTGCATGGGATCGACTTATCGAATAACCCCTCGTCGCATTTTGTACTGGGCGGAGCTGTCAAGCAATTGGCTTCTTTAGTGGTGTTGAGATAATTCCATATTCTGAATCTGCATGCCAAACTGAGCCGAAATCCAAATTTTCATCAATTTTGGAGCCCGGGAACCTATTTAAAAATCAATTTGAAATTTGTATGGGAGCGATTTGTCGAATCACCCCTCGTCGCATTTTGTACTGAGCGGAGCTGTCAAGCAGTTGCCCAGCTGTCAAAAGGTGATTTAAAAAAATCTCTTTGAAATTGATTTTAGATACCAAAATAAAGTTCTAAAAATCTGAAAAAAATCATAGCGGCTCAGAAAAAGGTGCTCTTTTGTTTAAAAATAAAAAATCAGTGAATTTTTCTTAATTTAAAAACCCAATTGCTCAGCTGTCAAAAGGTGATTTCAAAAAATTTCTTTGAAATTGATTTAAGATACCAAACTAAAGTTTAAAAAATCTGAAAAAATCATAGTGTCTCAGAAAAAGGTGCTCTTTTGTATTGTCGTCGCGGTTGAAACCCGAAGTTTCCCCATACCCGACAATCGAATTTTCTCAAAATCCATACGTTAAACCTAACGTCGGACGTAGTGCGCTGGACAGTGGACCTGGCCCTCTATCCAGCGCACTGTGTCCGACGTACGTCCGACACACGGTTTAGGAGAAACATCGAGTTACGCGTGTCAAAAATTCCGATTTTCAACTGCACGAACAATATAAATCAAAAAATCAATACATTTTCCAAAATTTTAAAACCCAATTTGGGGCGATTTGGGGTGCAGTCCAATAAAAATACAATATTTCTGGAGCTCGATTTGAATAGGTCGTATGTGCTTTTGTCGATTAAATATTCGATCAGTTGGATTCGCTTATTATAGCGAAAACCGTTGAAATTGAGCAAAGTTGATACATACAGCAGAATCCTCACAAAACAGGCTTTCTGTTCCATCATTAAAAGTTTGCAAAATATCTGCCATATTGCTACAATGACTAAATTAAACTGATCGAATTTTATATCGACAAAAGCACATACGACCTATTCAAATCGAGATCCCAGATTTGTTAAGCGGTATTTTATGTCGGGAGGCAATGATTACGCCCTTTCCATTTGTACGACTAGACATCCGCACACCCCTCGCTCAACTAGAGACAAAACACAATTATTATTAGAACAAAGTTTGCCGCGTCTTGTAAACGTGTCCGCGCTACCGAATAAATCTTTCTTTGTTAAATCGTAGTTTTCCTCGCGAGTTTCTAATTATTTATCCCAGATTCCGATTCCCTGCGTCCGCTGGGTTCTTGGCTAGTGTCCGCCGCGTGTCGTCGATACTCTGCTCGTCGTCGTGTTCCACCGGGAAGGACGTTCCGGAGTCAAAGACTCCAACAGGTTATGTGCCCCAGGGAGAAGCCCCAGCGTCGCCGGAAGATTTGAGGTTGTGTTATTCCCTCTGCTGGAGAAAAGAAGAAATCGTGGGAGAGTGCTCCGCTCGGTGTTAGAGCAACGGGAGCGAAGATTGATTAGTGTTAGTGACACTTCTCCGGGTGAAAAGGAGAACGAAAAAGCTACTGCTTGCTGCGAAGAGCGAGTGAAGAAACCGTTACGTTTTCCATGCTGTTCCGGGCAGTCGGCGCGACGCCCGAAGAAAAGTGAGTGAAGAAGAGCCGAGTCCCCCCCGACTCGAAGTGTGTTTTGTTTACATTCGATCTCACATTGGAAACGTGAGCGGTTAGTGCTTGGGGTAGTGCGCGAAAAGTGAACGATGGCTGACGCGAGATTTGCTGTGCCAAAGCTAAATGGACAAAACTGGCAGACGTGGAAAATACGTCTAGAAATGCTGCTCAGCCGTGAAGATCTTTGGCACATAGTGAATGATCCGGTCCCAACTGAAGAAGAAGACCGCGACGAAGATTGGTGTAGTGATGACAGGAAAGCAAAAGTAACAATCGTTTTGCTGCTGGAGGATAGCCAGCTTCCGCTCGTTAAAAACAAGAGGTTCGCGCGTGATGTTTTCGAAGCGTTGAAGTGCTATCATGAGAAAACCAGTCGTTCGGTTCGGGTATCGCTATTGAAGCGATTGTGCGCGGTTAACTTAGGGGAAAACGGTGATCTAGAACAGCACCTGAGCGAAATGGATGAGCTGTTTGACCGACTGGATGCCGCCGGCACGCGTTTGGATGCCGACACGAAAATTTGTATGCTTTTACGCAGCCTTCCCCCGTCATTCGATGGGATTGTTTCGGTGCTCGACAGCAGGGCGGACGACGAAATCTCGATGGACATCGTCAAAGCGCGTTTGATGGACGAGTTTCAGCGTCGCCGGGAGCGAGATGGGCCTGCGTCTAAACCAGAAAAGGCGATGCGCTCCCAGATGAGTACCACGAAAAGCAAACAAGGTAAGGAATCCCGAACATGCCATTATTGTAAGCAGCCCGGCCACCTTCGGCGCAACTGCCGGAAGTACCTTGCGTCCCAGAGGGACGAAGCAACGAAGAAAGAGAACGTGAAAGCTAAATCGGCTCACACCGAGGCGAAAAGCGTCGCGTTCACCGCCGGTAGTGGATTTTCGTCGTGGATAATCGACAGCGGAGCCAGCGCTCATATGACCTCCGACGAGTCGTTCTTTTCCTCGTTGGAGAAGTACGAAGGTGGATGGATTACCCTCGCCGATGGAGACCGCACCCAGATATACGGCCATGGAAGTGGTGTGCTGTATGGTGTCGACGACGAGGAGAACGCCGTGAAGATAGAAATGAGCGACGTACAGTTCGTGCCGGGACTTGCATCGAGCTTGATTTCCGTGAGCCAACTGGCACGGAAGGGCTTGAGTGTGACCTTTGGTGAGGATGATTGCAAGATATCCAACCGGAACGGAGATGTGGTGGCAACAGGTAAACGAAGCAGCGGATTGTACCATCTGCGCCAGGGAGCGACTTCGTTGGCCGCTACTGTTGGTCAGCATTCGGAGCATTGCCGACATCAGTGGCATCGTCGCCTAGGCCACCGTGATTGGACGGCAGTGGAACGCCTGGTGAAAGACGAAATGGCGACTGGAATCAAGGTAAGCAAATGTAACTTGCAAATCGTTTGTGAATGCTGTGCCGAGGGGAAGTCGGCCCGCTCTCCATTTCCGCCGGTTGAAGAGCGAAAGTCTGACCGAGTGCTCGATATCATTCACACCGACTTGTGTGGGCCTATGAAGGAAACGACTCCGAGCGGCAACCGGTATGTAATGCATCTGATTGATGATCACAGCCGGTTCGCTGTAACGTATTTGCTTAAGAGCAAATCAGAGGCTGCGGGAAATATCAAAGATTTTGTGCGGTGGGTGGAAAATATATTCGGGCGCAAGCCCCGCGTAATCCGCTCTGACGGCGGAGGAGAGTTCGATAACTCTGAATTGCGAAGCTTTTACAAAAAGGAGGGGATCGTGCCGCAATACACCACACCATATTCGCCGCAATCTAACGGAGTCGCAGAGCGGAAAAACCGCTCAATTACCGAGATGGCAACTTGTATGTTGCTAGACGCCGGTCTGGAGAAGCGTTTTTGGGGTGAGGCCGTGCTGACGGCCACTTACCTCCAGAACCGTCTACCATCAAGATCCGTCCAGCGCACCCCGTACGAGCTGTGGTGGGGACGGAAGCCGGACCTCAGCCACGTGAGAGTGTTCGGAAGCGAAGCCTTCGTGCATGTGCCATCGGTAAAGCGGTCGAAAATGGAGAGCAAAGCCCGGAAGTTGACTCTGGTTGGGTACTCGATGGAGCACAAGGCGTACCGATTCGTCGATCGTGCTACCAACCAGATCACAGTGAGCCGAGATGCACGATTCATCGAGCTGGGAAACGGATCGTCGTCGGTGGAGTTCCCGGTAGTTCCTGAGGAGGAAGAACGTGCCGCTGTTGAAAAAGTGACGATCCTGCCGTTGAAGAAGGATGGTGAAGAATCAGTGGGTGTGAATACACCGAAAAGTGAGCGGGAAGATCCGCTTAGTGATCAACAACGTGAACATGAACTCAATGACGATGACAGTGACCGAAGTATGTATGAATCAATGAGTGATAATGAAGAGCCCAGGGCTCGTGAAGTGCGGCGACCTGTGAGGAAGAACCGGGGTGTTGTGCCTCAATATTTGAACGAATACGTGCTGGACATCGCAGCGGGAAGTGCGGAATGCGTGGAAGAAGAACCCAACAGTGTCGAAGAAGCCAAACAGAAGAAAGTGTGGCGGGATGCGATGGCCGATGAACTTGAGTCGCACCGCCGGAACAATACCTGGGAACTGGTGCCCCAGCCGAAAGGCCGGAAAGTGATTGGTTCAAAATGGGTGTTTAAGGTGAAGAAGAACGAGTTGGGACAAGTGGTGAAGTGTAAAGCCCGCATAGTGGCGCAAGGCTTTGCGCAAAAGTACGGAGTTGACTTTGATCAAGTGTACGCCCCTGTAACACATTACGCGACATTCCGCACGTTCCTCGCTGTGGCCGCGAAGAAAGGACTCGCCGTTAAACATCTTGATGTTAAAACGGCCTATTTAAACGCCGAACTGGAAGAAGAAGTGCTAATGAAGCAGCCACCGGGCTACGCAGTTCCGGGTCAGGAGGAGCTTGTGTGCCGGCTGCGGCGCAGCATTTATGGCCTGCGACAGTCGGCAAGGTGTTGGAACTTGAAGCTGAAGGAAGTTCTTGGCCGGCTTGGTTTCCAACAGTCAACGGCAGACCAGTGTCTGTTCATCAGAAAGGTACGTGGTAAAACTGTTTTTCTATTAGTATATGTTGACGACATGCTCGTCGCTTCGGCTGATGATGGAGAGATCAAGCGGGTGGTTGATGCTCTCACCGGAGAGTTCGAGCTGACTTGCTTGGGAGACGTGAGTCACTTCCTAGGCATGGAGGTGAAGCGCGAAGAAGGAGTTTTCAAACTTCGGTTGCTGGCTTACATTGATCAGCTGATCGACAGATTCGGGATGAGCCAGGCCAAAGCAGCGAAAAGTCCTATGGATCCAGAGTATGCCAAAACCGTGGATGCCAGCAATGAACTCGAGAATCCGACGCAGTATCGAAGCCTGGTGGGTGGCCTTCTCTATCTTTCGGTATGTGCTCGACCGGATGTCGCTGCTAGCGCAGCAATACTTGGTCGGAAATTCGCTAAGCCCACAGAACGTGACTGGATCGCCGCCAAACGTGTATTGCGGTACCTCCGCGGTACGAAGGATTACTACCTACACCTGAGAGCGGGTTCTGGTAGTGTATTGACGGGATACAGCGACTCAGACTGGGCTGACGATGTTGAAACCCGCCGATCAACGTCGGGATTTGTCTTCAAATACGGCGACGGAGCGATAGTTTGGGCTAGCAGACGTCAGACGTGCGTGACACTCAGCTCGATGGAGGCCGAGTATGTTGCGCTTTGCGAGGCCAGCCAAGACGTCATTTGGCTGAGACAACTTCTGAAGGATTTGGACGAGGAACAGCTGAAGCCGACGATTCTGAGAGAGGACAACCAGAGTTGTATTACGTTCGTGAAGACAGGTAGATCAAGTCGTAGGTCGAAACACATCGACACGAAGGAGCGATTCGTGGAGGAGCTCTGCAGGACTGGACAGCAAAGCCCGGAAGTTGACTCTGGTTGGGTACTCGATGGAGCACAAGGCGTACCGATTCGTCGATCGTGCTACCAACCAGATCACAGTGAGCCGAGATGCACGATTCATCGAGCTGGGAAACGGATCGTCGTCGGTGGAGTTCCCGGTAGTTCCTGAGGAGGAAGAACGTGCCGCTGTTGAAAAAGTGACGATCCTGCCGTTGAAGAAGGATGGTGAAGAATCAGTGGGTGTGAATACACCGAAAAGTGAGCGGGAAGATCCGCTTAGTGATCAACAACGTGAACATGAACTCAATGACGATGACAGTGACCGAAGTATGTATGAATCAATGAGTGATAATGAAGAGCCCAGGGCTCGTGAAGTGCGGCGACCTGTGAGGAAGAACCGGGGTGTTGTGCCTCAATATTTGAACGAATACGTGCTGGACATCGCAGCGGGAAGTGCGGAATGCGTGGAAGAAGAACCCAACAGTGTCGAAGAA